>NW_025813863.1:0-94839 GCF_021917145.1 Hypomesus transpacificus
CATCTGTATGCTTGCCCTGTATTGACATTTAGTGAGCAAAAAATGATTGGAGAGGAGAGGATGAGAAGGTTATCTTGCTTTCTCTTTCTCTTTCTTATTCTTTATCTCTCTCTCTCTCTCTCTCTCTCTCTCTCCCTCTCTCTCTCTCTCTCTCTCTCTCTCTCTCTCTCTCTCTCTCTCTCTCTCTCTCTCTCTCTCTCTCTCTCTCTCTCTCTCTATCGCCCCCCTCTCTGTGTCCAGCAGATGGTCTACAGCCAGCGTTCCATCCTGGTTGCTTCTGGTCGGGTCAGACCAAACTACAGGTGTCTCGTCCGTCTGTTAGCCTGGACATCCGGACACAACAACATCACTCTGATCTGCACCGAACCTGCTCCAGCCATGCAGCCGACCCATCTCTTCAGCCGATCCAGCCACCCCTCCACCACCCAACTCCTGTACCCCTCCTCCCGTCATGCTTATCCATGCTCTGGACATCCAGAACAACTCCTCTCCCCTATGAACGCGACGGAGGAGAATATCGATCCCACGCCAACGAGCGCTGACGAGCTCCTTCTCTCTCGAGGCACAGGAGAAACAGTTAGGGAGGCTTGAAGGGATTAAAGTGTTGTGTGTGTGTGTGTTTGCGTGTATCTATTTGTTTGAGTATGTGGGTTTGTGTGCATGCTTGTGTGTGTGTGTGTGTGGGGGGGGCTCTGTTTTGAAGATAAACAGGCTCTAATCATCCTGAGGAAGGTAGCCTGAGGCTCCTGGGAACAATGCAGGGTCTATCCAGACAGTTACTGGGAGGTAAGAGTTGTCAGCTGTGCTCACACTGTTACAGTGTTTACCCTGCTTTCACACCCTGAGCCTGGCCCCTCTATCTCTCTCTCTCTCTCTCTCTCTCCTGGTTCTCTTTCTCTCCTGGTTCCGTCTCTCTCTCCTGGTTCTCTCTCTCTTCTGGTTCTCTCTTTCTCCTGGCTCTCTCCCCTCGCTCTCTCTCCCTCTCCCTCCATCTCTCTCTGTCTCTCTCTTTCTCTCTCTCTCTCTCTCTCCCACTCTTTCCTGGCTTCTATCTCTTTCTGTATCGCTCTCTCTCCTATCTATCTATCTTATCTATCCATCTCTGTGTGTCTCTGTCTCTCTCTTTCTCTCTCGTATTGCAAACATTTATCTTAGAGTTATGTGTGAAATGTCCCCCTTACTTGTTGGTAAACACCAGTCTTGTACTTATCAGAGAGAAGGGGACTTTATTGCGAGGGGGAGAGCGTTGTCTTAGCTGGGGGGCCGGGGGGGAGGGGTGGAGGGGGGAAGGGGGGAGGAAGGGATGGGAACTTGTGACGGTAAGATGTCTGTTAACATCAAACGTGAACATGTGAGAAACTGTACCAATGTGACACACTTCCCTGTGGAACAACAGATGTTATTTCAGATGTTATTTCACATACTTTCCAGGAGACAATAAATAACCTAAACCTTCTAAGGTTTAAGTTCTCCACACATCGACTCTTCTCTCAGCTGCGAACATTTGACGTATTAAAAACGTGTGATTGGCATTTCACCCCGAGTACGTTGCATTACATTACTCATTTAGCAGATGCTTTCTTCAAAAGCTTTTATCCAGAGTGTGACAGAAAGTGTCTCCATGGTTTGCACTGTGTCGTCTGATTGTGTTGAAGCAGCAGTGAAAAGTGATTTAGTCGGCGTGACAACACAGACCAGCAGTCAATTCAATTCAATAAATCTTTATTGTTCCCAGAAGGCTATTCTGGTGCAGCATGAACAAAACCTAAAATGAACATACTGTACATAACCACAAAAAACACTGTAAACAAATCAAACGCTTGATAAGGCTTCCTTCATTTGAGGACATGAACTTGTGTTATACTGTCAGGGTCTACTCAGTTTGTGTTCAACAAACGCTTATATACATGTATTATGAACCTGCGAACCTTACGTGAAGACTGTTGCAATGCCAGCTTGTAAATAATGGCCTGAATCAACATACAACAGTTTTTCTTTCAATCTTCTACATTCCCTCATGGCTCAGTTTGTCTTTTAGTGTAAAGTACAGAGTTTATGACACTTCAAATGTATTTATTAGGAATTTTAATTCTACAGTAGACCTGTGTGATTCTTACTTTATTAAATCTTCCAAACCGAATACTTCGAAAGCAAAAAGCGTTCTTAGTCGTCAAGGCAGTTTGGCCCCAGATTCCTTTCCTGTGCTGTGTTGACGAGTCACTGATGGTCCTGAAGGGATCATCCCGGACACCTCCTCTCGTGTCGCAGGGAGAGCCGCGGTGATGATATCGTTAGTGCAGCCATTATTAAGCCCTATCTCTTCATGAGGTCTGTCGGCAGCAAGTCACAAAGCGCTCCAGTCCACATTTCTGGACGGGCTCCACATGATGCTCATCAGGACGTGGGGTCCACACGAGGGCCCGGGGCGGCTGGGCCGGGCGAGGACGGCGGCTGGACTAACTGCCTCCTGAATTATTTTGTGTATTTGGGTCAGAACAAATGAAGGGGACTATGGAAAGGAAGAATAAAGATAGCCGGTGTTGTGAACCTGCAGAAGAGGTTGTGTGTGTACTGATAAACACACACACAAACACACACACACACACACACACACTGAATATACAAACACCTATCACACGCTCACGAAGAACAAAATCGTTAAGTTCTAAGTATTTACAAACACGAATTTAGCAATTCCTAATCATTCATGTGAGAACAAGTGACACTATGGACAGTGGCAGCCTGTGACCCCTGTCTGAACCCTGTCTGACCCCTGTCTGACCCCTGTTTGACCCCTGTCTGACCTCTGTCTGACCCCTGTCTGACCCCTGTCTGAACCTGCATGTTTCAGGCTGCAGAGAGAACTGTTAACATGTTGTTCTTTAGGACACTTTTACTCCCGCCACAGTTAAACACCCTGTAGCAAACCCTGCAACACACGATGCACCATGCATGCATGCAACACACCATGCATGCATGCAACACACCATGCACCACACATGCATGCAACACACCATGCACCATGCATGCATGCAACACACCATGCACCATGCGTGCATGCAACACAACATGCACCGTGCATGCATGCAACGCACCATGCACCACACACCCTGCAACACACACCATGCACCATGCATGCATGCAACACACCATGTAACCTGTAATTCGCTCCTCACCACACACCCTGTAACACATCCTGTAGCACATTCCTTACCACACACCCTGTAACACACGCCTCACAACAGGAGCCTGTCTTCTCTGACCTAACAGGTCCCCCCCCCCTCCAGCTAAGATAGCATGAAGTAGAACGGCCTACAAGTTGGTTTAATCCAACTGTGACTTTAGTCTTGCTCAGGGTGGGGGTGGGGGTGTGTGTGTGAGAGAGAGAGAGAGAGAGAGAGAGAGAGAGAGAGAGAGAGAGAGAGAGAGAGAGAGAGAGAGAGAGAGAGAGAGAGAGAGAGAGAAAGACATGGGGGCATTCCTGCCCCCCCCCCTCGACTGGCTAAAATGGATGAGGAATCGTCACGGCAATCCAGCCGCAGTGACATCACCGCATCCCTGTGGAAACCAGGACACATTCCTGTCCACCAGACTCTGACAGGCCGATGAACTCAGAGGCATAGGAAACATCCCATAATGGTCCCTGACACCATGTTCACCCACAGAGAGAGACAGCATGTCACAACATAACATGCCAACGTCTCTGTGGTTCCATCTAACATGCGGTTCATTTCCATCTAACCTGCAGTTCACTTCCACCTAATGTGCGGATCACTTACACCTAACGTGATTCATTTCCACCTAACATGCGGTTCATTTCCACCTAACATGTGGTTCATTTCCACCTAACATGCCGATCACTTTCACTGTTAAAGTCACACAAGCAACAGCAGCAACACAAACCACGAAAAAGAAGTTGAACACTGATACACACAAGCTGGGTTCAGAGTTCTTGATGAAGTGGTGTAGAGTCAAAGTCATCAGAGAGGTGACTGTATGTCAAAGTTCAGGACCCCCCAGTGATTGATAACCAGCTGACCCTGTAACCCCTGACCCCATGTATCTGAGTTGGACACAGCCAATCACAAGACAGGACGGATCGACTTCAAAGCTTCCTGGTCAGAGCTGAGGTCTGTCAGGGGAACGGTCACCGGCTGGGGTCAGGGGTCGCGGTGAGAACCGACCAATGAGATGTCTGCAGGTTGCAGCAGAGCAAACGGCAGCTGGGAACCCACTGTGGTTCCAGAACAGCCACACGGTCCCACTCACAGGCGCTGCTGTGTGATTCAGATGGATTCATGCTTACTGCTGTGTGATTCAGATGGATTCATGCTTACTGCTGTGTGATTCAGATGGATTCATGCTTACTGCTGTGTGATTCAGATGGATTCATGCTTACTGCTGTGTGATTCAGATGGATTCATGCTTACTGCTGTGTGATTCAGAAGGATTCATGCTTACAACTCTTTTTACAAACAGCTCTGTAACACAACCCCCCCCCACACACACACACCCCCTGCCCTCTGCACCCTCCCACCACCATCCTTCACCTCACCCCTCCCTCCTGACTCCGCCCCCAGACCTACAGCGGAGGAGAGCTGCCTCTCAGATGAGGTGACCATGACAACCAGCTTTTGGCTTTACAGGGATGCTCCGACTGGGACAGGGACAGCACTAGAGTTCGGGTGACGCCGTGGTAACACAGCCACTGGGTGGCAACTTTTTTTTTTTTTTACTCAAGGATGCAGCTACAAGGGAAAATATTTTGACGGATGTGCGACTGTTGACACTTTGACGAACGCCAAACCCTTTCTGTGAAACACGGGTGGCACGCGTTCCCATGGAAACGCCATATCTCCACACGCTGCCAGATGATCATGTGACTGAATCACTGATCCAATTAACTATGTGTCTTTTCTTCTCTGGAAGCCATGACCTCCACTGTGATACAGAGATCATTGGGAGGAATCTGTAACACTAACTTCATGTCACTGAAAGTGAATCCCTGTTTACTCTTGAGATTGTCATGCAGTGTTGCAGCAAAGAAAAAAATATTGTAAGGTAGATGGTCATTATAACTGCTATTTACGTCATTTACATTTACATTTTAATTCAAATGATGAAGTTGATCATTTTCTAATCTTGCATCGTGGCACATTACTTATTTTGGTTGGTATTAAAACAGTTCTTGTTTTACGTAATGCAGACCAAACTAAACAAACCTTAAAAAAGAAAAGAAACTAACATTCTCATCACTTGATTTGAACGTTTTCTACAATGATAGTCTTTGTCTCATATACCACAAACTCCTTTCCCTGGTCCTTCTCCTGAGAAGGGTTGTCACGGTTCCCTCCCCACCTCTGTCTTGCTTTGAATGTCCACTCTGGTTGTTGAACCTCTATCCACTAAGCTTCATGTTCGGGGACCCCTCTCCCGCTCTCCCTCCCTCCCCACCCTGGGCTCCCCCTACCACCCTGGCTTGACATCCATATTGGGCCCCGGTTTCCCCCTGGCCCCCCGCCCTCCCAACCCTGGGCCCAACCGCCCTCCGCCCCCCTGGTCCGCCCCGCCCTCCCCCCTGGTCCCCCGCCCTCCCCCCTGGCCCCCCCGCCCCTCCCCCCTGGTCCCCCCCGCCCCTCCCCCCCTTGGTCCCCCCGCCCCTCCCCCCTGGGGCCCCCCGCCCTCCCCCCCTGGCCCCCCACCCCTCCCCCCTCTGGACCCCCGCCCCCGCCCTCCCCCCCCTGGTCCCCCCGCCCTCTCCCCCCTGGGCCCCCCACCCTCCCCCCTGGTCCCCCGCCCCTCCCCCCTTGGCCCCCCACCTTCTCCCCTGGCCCCCCCGCCCCTCCCCCCTTGGTCCCCCGCTTCTCCCCCCTGGTCCCCCCGCCCTCCCCCCTGGTCCCCCGCCCTCCCCCCCCTGGTCCCCCGCCTTCTCCCCCCTGGCCCCCCGCCCTCCCCCCTTGGCCCCCCACCCTCCCCCCTGGCCCCCCCGCCCTCCCCCCCTTGGCCCCCCTTCTCCCCCTGGCCCCCCGCCCTCCCCCCCTTGGCCCCCCTTCTCCCCCTGGCCCCTCCTCCTGGCGTGGTGGGGTCCTGTCTGGGAGCAGAGAGCCCTGTCTCTGCCCAGCACTGTGGCCAATGAGAGGCGTGACTCATCAGACCCAACAGGAGATTAGCTGGTAATGATCTGGCAAATGGTTTTGAAATTGTAATTATCTGCCCTATGCCGCTACGCTTGGGTGTGAGATAGATGAGGAGGGGGGGGGGGGATGTGGGGGGCAGACAAGGGGAAGGGGGAGAGAGAGAGCACAGAGGAACCGGAATGCGGGGGCGGATTGGGCACAATGAGAGAGAGGGCAGATAGAGAGGAAGAGATGAGAGAAAGGTAGGAGAGAGGAAGAGAGAGAGAGCTATAAAGAGAGGAGGCAGAGAGAGAAAGAGAGGAGGCAGAGAGAGAGAGAGAGAGAGGAGAGAGAGAGAGAGAGAGAGAGAGAGAGAGAGAGAGAGAGAGAGAGAGAGAGAGAGAGAGGAGAGAGAGAGAGAGAGAGAGAGAGAGCAACAAAGTGAGAAGTTAAAGAGTGAAAAAGTGAGAGAAAGTGGTTGGATTGACAATGTGTAAGACAACACACTATGTTTTATAGAATGTGAACATGGACAGAAATGTGTTTTATATATTGTTGTGACTCTTTCTGGCCTGCGGACAGATCTATCCTTTCAGGGGACATGAACAGAACTGAACATGTGTAGGATGTATTGGATGTGCTCTCTCATGGTAGTTAGGTAACAGTTTATGGCTGGGGTTATACTGATGTCAACGTGTTATCTCATCAATTTTACATGGCAAGGCCACTGATTGGTTAACGTAAACAGACAATGGACGTACATTTAAAACAATTACCGATAAAACAAATCTTACAAATCAACAGAGAAAAAACACAACCGTCAAGCCTCATCGGTTATCCTGTAAGTGTCTACTGCCATCTGTTGTTCAGTGGGCCACACTACGTTTAGCGACAATCAGGACTTGTGAGGGGACGTCTAGGACATAACTATTAAGACACTCTCACACTCACTGCAGAGACACTCAAACATACATACATACATACTCTGTAAACGTATGCACGCTCATATATAAAACCTCATACATACTTGTCTGAAACTTCTCACGGGGGATGGTCAGACAATCAGTAGCCTATTTAAACACCTGTGCGCCTACATGGTGGGAGGGAGGGGGTGAGTTTGGGTTTCGCATTTTTTGTTGACCGCAGTTTTCCCGTAGTTTATAGCAGTATTTTTGAAACAACTGGATTTTGTTTCCAATTGTTGTATTTTTTTATTCAAATGGACAGTAAAGACCCGAACGCACGTCATACCAACGTTTGTGCCCTGACTCAGCCTCTCAGTGGCTTATGGAGGATGCAACAAAGCCGCTACAGAGACAATGAAGAGAGAGCACAACAGAGGCTGATGAAGGTGCAGGAACAGAGAGAGACTCTCACATCACTAATGGGTGACTTTAATTCAGTGTTCACCCAGAGTCCTGGTGTTGTTAAGCTATGTGATACAGTATGCTGGATATTTTGAGACAGGTGATTAGTATGAGAAAACATCAGTTTATTTATTGTTGATAATAATGTGCAAACAGCATGTATACTTTGTAAATGGTAAATTGAAGCACATTTATGAATAGAGAACATTTCTGCAACTTACAATATTATAATAGCATATAGAAGCTTCACTTAACACAAACTTTACACTCAGATCATTGGGAACTTCACAAAGAAAATGCAGTCTCTCTTTTGCCCTCAACTTCCTGTTTCTCTATCTCACTTCATCTCTCATTTATCTATCGTTTCCTCCCTCCCTCCCTTTTTCTCTCTCTCTCTCTGACAGGTGACTCCCTCCATCTCTCAGAGCTGAGGATTGTGCTGCTGGGGGGGAGAGATGCAGGGAAGAGGTCATCATGAAACACCATCCTGGGCAGAGAGGAGTTTGACCTGAGGACAGCTGCTCAGTGTGTGAAGAGATAGGGAGAAGTAGCAGGGAGGCGGGTTACTGAGGTCGACACTCCAGGATGGGGGGGGGGGGATCTCACTGTATGGAGGACCACTGAGCAGGTAAAACAGTAGATGGTACACAGTGTGTCTCTGTGTCCTCCAGGACCACACACTATCCTCCTGGTTATAGACTTGAGTGAATCATTCAGAGAGGAACACAGATGATCAGTAGAGGGACACCTGCAGCTTCTCAGTGAGAGAGTCTGGAGTCACACTATAGTGCTGTTCACCAATGGGGACTGTCTGGGAGACAGCCATTGAGACAGAAGGGAAGGTCCTCCAGTGGCTTGTTGATAAATGTGGGAACAGGTATCATGTCCTCAACAATAAGAACAGGGCTGATGGCACTCAGGTCACTGAGCTGTTGGACAAGATGGAGGAGATGGTGGCAGGAAACAGAGGAGGTCACTATGAGATGGACAGAGAGATCCTGGTCCTCTTCACTTTTGTGTTTTTCTTCTTATCATCTTTTTTTAGTTATTTATTATTAAAGGTTCAGGCATGACAGTTCAACAAATACTCTTTAAGAACACCATTTGGCTAAAATCCAGGTATGAACTTTTGTAAAAAAGTCTTGAATTTCTGTTGGTATTCTGACCTTTTCTTCTCCTCTTCCTCCCTTGCTTGTTTGGTCTGCAAGTCTTTCTTTTGCTGGTTTTCCTTTCTTTTCCTAATTTCTTCCTCAAAAGCCAGCTGTTTGGCTTTTTCTTGTTCCCATTGCTGTAATAGCCTTTCCCCTTCCTCATTTGCCTTCTGCAGTTTAGCTTCAAACTCGTTCTTCCTGCTTTCCTCCTCCTTTCTCTTGGCCTCCACATGAAGCCTTTGCTCCCCCTCTTCATGCCTCTTCGCCAGTCGCTGCTCTTCCTCCCTCGGCTTGGCCTCTGACTCGTTCAGCAGTCTCTCTTTTTCCTCCCGCCTCTTCTTGAACTCCAACTCTTTGTGTGACCTCTCTTCTTCCCACTGCCTCCTCAGTCCCTTTGGTTCATTCTTTGACTCACCTGCATTCTCCTCCCTCCTTTTTGTTGTCTTCGTATCGGTATCCTCTCCTTTCCCTTCTCTTTCTTTCTGTGGCGCGTCGTCCCCAAAGCTCCCTGGTTCCTTGTTTCTCCTCCTCTTGCTGTCCTTCCTTCCTTCTCTTCCTACCCGTTTGGTCTCTCCAAGCCTCTCTGTTCCCCTCTCCTCTCTCTGCCTCCTTCCTTCCCGGGGATGCATGTTTTCTTCACTCTGGTTTTTCCCCTCATCTGCTTTCTGTGTCTAGAGAGAAACAGAGAGTTACAGCCAAACAACTACACTGAATCAGGCTCAGTGGCTGATTCCAAATATACTATTAAAAAAATGATATAATATACTATTCCTCAAATAAAATACTGCACAAGGCTATGTGTTGTGTTTGAGCACTCATTCTGAATGCTATTTCAGAGGATCTCATGAACTAGTTGTAATGTCAATTACCTTCACACGTCCTTCCAGTAAAGTGTTTTGCTTTTTTGCTCTCTTAGCTTGTGCTCTCAGTTCCAACACTTTACTATTGACTTCATCCAGTGTGCGGTCACATTCCTCTTGCTTGTCAGCAATCTCTTTCGCCTTTCTTTGCAAATCCCTTTCTCTCTTTTTTGCTTCCTCCACCTGTGCCCTTGTCTCCGTCACTATTTTGTTGACCTTATTTATCTTGCGGTCACATTCTTCTCGTTTGTTGTCTGTCACTCTCTCCTGGGCTTGTAACAATTTCTCTCTCATTCCTGCGATCCTTTTTTCTTCCTCCATCAACCTTTGCTCGTTCTCCAACTGTTCCCTCTCTCTCTTTTTCATTTCTTCTTCTCTTTTCTTGTCTTCCTTCTGCCGTTGTCTTTGAAGGTTCACTCTCTCGCGTCTCTCCTCTTGTGCTTGGATATTCTGCCGCTCCACGGCCCTCCGCCAAAACATCTCCTCCATCCTTATCTTTTGGCATCTGTTTCGTTTCTTGCCACCCCCATTGCCTTGAAGACCGCAGCCACGGGACACTTTCATCGTCTCACCACCTTCTACTCTCCTGCCTTCTTCGCTTCTCTCGGATTTCTCATCTCTACTGTCGCCATTCTGTTTCAAGGCCTCGATCCCTTCAGTGGTCCCTTTTCTTTTTACGATCTTCTCATCCCAGATTCGGTCAAAGTCCCTCAGGGTGTCAGGGATACCTTTTTTGTCCGGAATGTCCATTTGAAGCATCTCATCGACCTTTAATACAGTAGATAAACAATTAGTTGGTAAAAATGGTAATAGACACTTAAAAGAAAGTGAAACTAAAAGAAATGTCTTAAGGTGAAAGCCAGTGTTAATAAGTAAAGACCTTGTTTCTCAGAACTTTGTTGGTCATCCTCCACTCTGTTTGGAGATCGGTCATCTGGCTCTCTAGCTCGGTCAAGAGGTCACACTTCAAGCTGGACATCTTTTTTGCCATCCATTTCCTGTCCTCCAGGGCCTTTTCACAAAGGCAATCATCATTGCACACCCTCCATGCCTCCATTTGAGTTGTGACACTCATTCTCCTTTACTGTGGAGTGAACGGGAGAGAAGATAGAGGTTGTGGGAGGCAACAAAAAACTTTAACTGTAACTCATTCTCTCATTGCTGGGATCCTTTTCAATACCTTAATCTCCCAATTTTCTCTTTCTATTCTTGAGTTATGATACTCATGCACACAGCCCTTTTGCTCCGTCTGAAAACCTTCTATTATCAATCTCTCAAATATCTCTTAAAAGTATCAACATTTATATTTGGATTACTCTCTCTCACCTTTGTTGTGGCAATTGCCATCATATACAGTGTATTAAGTAAACAGCTCAACATCAGCCAAACTATCACCTCTAAACATAGTTGTGTCCACTCAACCACCGTGATACAGCCAGCATTGCTTAGGCCTTATTCTGACATCACAGAGACACTATGTCATCAGTGTTCATCTCCATGACAACAAGCAAACATTCTTGTATGTCCCTAAAAGTTGCCAACTTCCACATTGTTGAAATTTGAAGCTCTCAGAATTTTATAGCAGGAATGACATATGTTTAAGACACGTTAAAGACATTTAGCCTAATATATCATTAATTTAAAACAGATTGCACTTAGTTCAACCAAACAGGTAGATTTTTACCACTTACTAACAGAAAATGTGTCTCTCTTCAACAAATGTAGACAAGTCAGACAACAATGTCTCTTTTGCACTCTTATTTAAGCAATAGAAAGCTTATTGCTTTTCTAAAACTGTTACTACAAATATTTGATATGGTTTCATCAATAAAAACAATTAGAAACAAAATAGTTTAATAATAAACCGTCATTCTTCCGCTACTACAAAGTATAGTTCCTACATAAATCATTGCCACGCAACAGCCAGACGGACTTCTTTGCCGTCTTTTTCAATTTGAAATATTCGATGCGCAGTAATATGGAATGTTAAAGAATGTTATGAGGACAACCTGTGAGGTTATGCTGGATTTTACAACAGCATGGAATGCGATATAGCCAATCACAATCAAGGATGGGAACAACCAGTTTTAGAAAAAACAAAAGGCCACATCTGAACATGATTTACAAGCCATTAATGTATACAAAACACTGAAGTATAAATAAGTATAACTGATAAAAAAGTGCAAAAAATATCAATTTCTCTTATAAATATAATTTTGCTACCTAATCTCTATCTATTCATCAGCAACCTTAAAACCTGACAACACTTTTGTGACTGAAATGCCAAGTGGACAGACAGTGCACCTAAACATTTTATTTATAAAGACTACTTTTGTAGTAAACAATTAAATACCTTTTCCGAAATTGTCAAAAGATTTACAGCAAAGTTCCTCACCTGGAATTCATTCGTAATCGTACTTCAGTCTTTTGTTTTCTTTTGGTTAAATCATAAACAGATCTTAGCAATGCAAAACACACTTTGCCAGAATGTTAGAATGTTGTTCTTCTCATCATCAAGCATTACTATGGCAACCAGCATTATGATGTCATTACTACACTCATGTTCAGGGATGTCATAGTTCTTGCCTTGGATCAAAATATCCTTTATTGTATTGATCCTACAATACTTGAATATCAGTGGATTATACATACTACTTTGTCATTTTCTAATATATATACAAACCAAGTGCATTGTTTTGTAATATTATTCTTCATCCGCAACAAATAAACAGCTACCGGTAGTTTGTCCAGCCTTGTGTGCCAAGTGTTTGTTGAACATTGCACACAATTCAAGGGGGAGCCGGAAATGCTAATGTTAAAAACGTTAGCAGGGTCATTGTGGAGATATTATACACTGGAATCACTCTCTGAACTTGTCATTTCACATCCCACCACTCCCTCACTTCATGGTTTACCTGCTTGATGAAAGGGGAAGATTATTGTGTGTGTATGTGTGTGAGAGAGAGAATCATTCAGAAATCACAGAATAATCAAGAAAGAAGTACAAACTCACCACTTGTACTGCAGCCAATCTTTGCAAGGAAGAGGTTTTAACCGTAGGCTAATTGTAATCTGAGAGTATCCGTACAATGTAGCTTAGTGTGTTACGGGCTACACCCTGCCTAGGAGACAGAATCATGCTGCTGCTCCGCAAAACCTTCATTCACAATCCTACTCAATTCCCTAATGCAATTAGGATAAATGCTATAATGATTCTGGTGCATATTTGATGTGTTTAGGTGGGTGGTGAGACATTTAACACTTAGCCTACAGCATAATGGTACTGCTGATGATTTGGAAGGTTTGGGAAAGGTAATCATGAAAAGAGATTGAAAGTTAAAAGCGAGAGACTCAGCGGAGGAGGGATATTTGGTATTTGTCTACCTGAAGGAGGAGAAGGAGGATCCCAGGAGCGATGCTCCAACTCTGAAGATACATAGCCTACATGGGTTTTAGTCAGCAAAAAAAAACACTTTGTTTTTCCCCAAAGAGACAGAGAAATCATTCGGTGGAATAAAACGTAGATGAGTAGAGTTACAATTCATCAAATACTCTGCTCTTATGGTTCTTCCCTTTGGCACTTATTTTGGTTGTTCACAATATGTGCTTCATGTTTTGGCTACTCACAATGTTTTGGGGCTTTTCTTGCTGTTATTATCAGTGACCTATGCACTTTGTAAAGCTCTCTCTTGGAAGTCGCTTTGGAGAAAAGCGTCTGCTAAATGAATAAATGTAATGTAATTGTAAATACAGACTGCAATTGGTCATAGCCTACGTGTCCCAACATCAGTTTATTTTTGCTTCTGCATAAAAGTTAGAGCACATTTTAGGCTACTCAAATTTAATACAAATGTACTCTAACAAGATAACATTTGGTTACAATTCTTGTTAGTGTTGTTTCTATTCCATTCTGCCCCTTTATGGATTTTCTGCCCACCTGCCCCATACCTTAGATTACCCTCCCTCACTTCCATCTCAATCACAGGGGCAAACAACATTGCGTTGTTTCAAGGGTAAAGTCAACTCATAACTTGCACTGACAGAATTGATTAAGCAAATCTTTCACTGACTTGTGCACACTGAGCAAACGTAAGTTGTTACAAGTAATAATATAATGACAGTGCATTCAGGTTATTCAAACTTACTTATTAAATATTAAATCACAATACACATTGAGTTAGGCTACATGGGTTTAGTCAATTTAAGGATGAGTTACATGAACTTAGGAAGGCTAACGTAAACAACCCATGTTGCATTCCTACTTGGTAAGGAGTTGGTGATCCAAAATTATTTTAGTTTTCAAACTTTTACAGTGAGGCTATTAATTGAACACCTTTGCTCATCCTTTTTTCTAACAGCTACATTTTGGAGATAACATGTTCTCTTTGATTAATTATCGTCACCAACAACCATTTCTCTAAATAAATCCACTGCAAGAAAAAGTATTTCGAATAATAAACGAATTATTGGACGGATCGTTTTAGTGAACTGAACCTGAAGATTTGTGTCCCTTTAAATGAATCAAACCCTTACAGTCATTCGATTAAACCGCCGATCACTTCGACTCATACTTATGACGTTTTATAAGTGCCCCAATTGGCAAGTTATTTCACAGTATTTTAACAAAGATGAGTGATTCCTCGAGTTGGTTGTCTTTGATTACAGTTGTGTAAACAGTCACTAGTCCACTATTTAAGTATTCCTAGAAATAATGAGAGGAAAGAGATTTTACAAGACAAATATGACCTCAGTCAGTGGGTCAGTTTTTCTCTCTCTTTCGGTGTGTGTTCCGACTCCCTGCTGTTTCCAGGTGCTGATCTCGTCCGCTGAAGTTCCTCTCCATTGCTGACCAACTAGCCATTCAGCAACTCTCACGCATCAATTGTGTGTGTGTGTGTGTGTAGTACGTGTGTGTGCAGTCTGTGTGAGCGGAAAGTGAACCGCACACTTTCAGCTGTTATTGTGTATTATTTCAAGAAAACGGTATTCACGTTCGCAGAAAGTAAGAGTCAATTCACACCAAAAGTTCCCAATAAGGTTTTTGTGGAATGTATTATGCATGCTGCATGAGTTCTCTGTGCAGTACAACAGATGCTTTTATTTTGAAATGGAAAGGTAGGCTACTCTTCTCATGGAATCCTCTTAACCTGACCTGGTTAAAAAGCAGATTAACCGCTAGCGAATGCGCCATCACAGTGATAGGTCCCCCCCCCCCCCCCTCCCCCCCAATAGTTCATCATTTAGACAACAGGGAGCTAGTTTCTGAACGTACGCTTTATTTAGGTTATCCTGATGGCCCCCTCTTTTACACATTGCGTCTGAAACAGGTTCTCTGTACCAGAGTCCTACTGCGATAAACTAAACACTGCTCGATCGCTTAATGGATTATGTCATTTCAACACAATGTCAGACGAAAATGATGAAAACGATGAAGACTCTGATGAATGGGAGGAAGAGGAACGAACAGGAGGCACACTTTCTTTCGTGACTACTTATTTCAGCGGTGTTGTTTCAGGTAGGCAATTTTCTCAAAAAACATCAGTTACCCCGTCAAAAAATAAGTACGCTACACAAGTACTCGCCCATTGAATATAACCAATATGTATTAGCAATTTATGCAATTGGAGAATTTTCAGTGATTGTTTGCCTTTAAAAGGTTATTTTTTAAGTTGCGTTTTGCCACACAACTGTAACTATATAGTAACGACGCTAGAGAGCGATGTTCGTAAATAGTTTTTTTTCACAATTTTTTTATAGATAATTTTTTATTTTGTATTTTACAAAGAGACAACAAAGAAATGTATACCAACAATGACCAGAAATTGAGCATAACCACACAGTATTAAGTATTGTAAAAAAGAAATAGTTGACGTGTTTACATGTACGTCATGGTCCTGCGACACATACTCTGTAGTTCTCTAACAGTGACATGGATGGCTAACTCCTTAATCCTTTTTGCAATGTTTCGGAGGATATCAGTTTTTTGGGGGGATGAATTCCACATTATACGCTAAGTAGACGTTTCGTCATGGATTTCATGTATGTGTATATATAGCCAGGCATGGTGGATCTAGCCCATGCTAAGCTGACTAGCTAGCTAGCATTACCCAACCGGTATTTCACTCCAGGAAATGTGACTTGCACCTCAAAGACAACATTGTTACAACGTCGTTTTGCGAACAGTAGCTGTTCCCTTTTTTGTCGTGACAACTGTAAGTTTGTCACGTAGGATTCCTAAGGAATTTGGGCTGTTTTCGAAGAGTCAACATGCTTAACGTCCCGTCCCAGTCCTTCCCAGCGCCAGGCTCCCAGCAGCGCGTGGCTGCGGCGGGACAGTCCGGGCGAAACAAAGTAAGTTGGTTGTCATGTCCGTCAAAGTGCCATATTCTTCCAGGAAGCACCATAAGTGGACAAGCTGCACCCCATTTAGTGTCATGTTAAGAGTGAGCTCTCTACATGGCATTGTTACACAGTCTCTGAATTGATGAACAATGTTTCTCTTCGTATTGTAGTGAACTGGGTTTGAAAGCAGAATTCAGCGTGTAAGACGTGACAGTTTGAAACAACTTAAACAGTGCATCGGAAAGTATCCACAGGCTTCACTGTTTCCACATGTTGTACACACGATCCCATAATGACAGTGACAACAATTCAAATTAACAACGAAAATGTAACATGAACATAAGTATTCACAGCCTTTGCTCAATACTTTGAATCACCTTTGGCGGTAATTACAGCCTAAAGTCTTTGAGTATCATGCTACAAACTTGGCACACCTATTTTTGGGCAGTTTCTCCCATTCTTCTCTTGCAGGACCTCTCAAGCTCCATCAGGTTAGATGGGGAGGATCAGTGCACAGCTCTCAGATCTCTCCAGAGATGTTCAATCGGGTTTAAGTCTGGGCTCTGGCTGGGCCACTCAAGCATTTTGAGCCAAACATTTTAATGTAATCCATCTAAAAATGTCAAATCAATTCAAAAAAAATATTATTTTATTGCCCTTTTTACAAGCAATGTCACAGAGGGCTTCACATACGCCCATAGACCTGCCCCTCAACTAACCTGAACCCTTAAGGAAGACAAGGAAAAACTCGGAGACGGTTGGTGTAAGAGAGGCTACCGGTAAACATAGTCATACAGCAGGGAAGTGTCAATGGGTGTTGAAACACCAACATCCAGTGTTCAACTGGGGTCAGAGTTGGTAAATGTTAGTTTAAGCAGAGGCAGCCTCAGGGCCACAATATGGCTGTAACAAGATGTGGAAGAAGCAAAGCTCTGTGAATACTTTCCAGATGCACTGTACATAATTCATACTGCTAATAAGACGCATCATAAATATAAGCTTGTGCCTGGTTGTTTATTAACAAGTCTAACTTCACGACACATTAGGCTACATAGTTAAATACAGTGGCTTTCAATAGCACATTCCTGGCTTTGTTTTGGAAACCAGTCACAAGAATGGGGACACCGGTTTCATCAGGATGACAACCTCCTCTTCCACATCTGTCTCCTACATGCCTCCATCGTTGATCCCGTTGCGTTAACTGTGTTTACCTCCTATTTGATTAATTTAACAGACACTTTTTATTTAAAGTGCCGTTCTAACAGTTTATATAGAAAGTACAATGTATGATCCAGGATCAGAAGTGCGTAGTTGTAACAACATTTTCGTCAAGGAACAGCCTGTGTTTACCCAGCACGGAGCAGCATAACCACATCTCAGTTTTTAGGCACTGTGCTACAACAACAATATCAAAGTCCACAGTCCTGCACACGGTCATTCTGGACAAAATATATAAATATAAATAGCAACAGTATTTTAAATATAAAGTGAGTTTACAGTAAGGTAAGTTCAGTACGGTGCAACAATAACATCTCACTCCAGTATGACAGTACAGTGCCACAATAACATCTCACTCCAGTATGACAGTACAGTGCCACAATAACATCTCACTCCAGTATGACAGTACAGTGCCACAATAACAGCTCACTCCAGTATGACAGTACAGTGCCACAAAACCATCTCACTCCAGTATAACAGTACAGTGCAACAATAACATCTCACTCCAGTATAAAAGTACAGTGCCACAATAACATCTCACTCCAGTATGACAGTACAGTGCCACAATAACATCTCACTCCAGTATAACAGTACAGTGCAACAATAACATTGTCGGCTCTGCTTCTGTTGTCGAAGGTGGCTCTCAAGCCCGGCCGCAGCTTGATGGACTGGATCCGAGTGGCCAAGAGTGGGCGGGACTTGACAGGGTTGAAAGGTCGCCTGATCGAGGTGACGGAGGAGGAGCTGGGGAGACACAGCACCAGGGAGGACTGCTGGACCTGCATACGAGGTGACCGCTGCTCCTCCTCAGTAGCCTGCCACCTGCAGGCCCTCTACATCAAAACGAAACACTTATCTGTGTCGCCCCTTTTTAACAGGCAGTGTCAAAGAGGGGTTTGGGTTAGGATGATTCCACCTGGAGAGATACCCTCCTGTAGGATAAAACTCTGACCCCTGCTCTTAGAGAGATACCCTCCTGTAGGTTTATATCCCAACCCCTGCTCTTAGAGAGATACCCTCCCATAGGTTTACACTCTTACCCTGATCACGGGGATACCTTCTTATAGGTTTACACAACAGCCCTGGGGTCCGCTAATTACATCCGAGATCAAATGACTCATCCAAGATTACATCATCTTGCTAATCATGATCTGCCTATTTAGGTTCTTCGAACAGCCCTGTTGTTTATGATTAGTATAGCTGGATTGAGGATAGGTCTGGGATAATAGTGCATTCATGCGTTGGTCTAAAAGGGCTGCTCTTAGAAAGATACCCTCCTGTAGGGTGACACTCCAACCCTGCTCCTGGAGAGATACCCTCCTGTAGGGTGACACTCCAACCCTGCTCCTGGAGAGATACCCTCCTGTGGGGTGACACTCCAACCCTGCTCCTGGAGAGATACCCTCCTGTGGGGTGACACTCCAACCCTGCTCCTGCAGAGATACCCTCCTGTGGGGTTACACTCCAACCCTGCTCCTGCAGAGATACCCTCCTGTGGGGTTACACTCCAACCCTGCTCCTGCAGAGATACCCTCCTGTAGGGTTACACTCCAACCCTGCTCCTGGAGAGATACCCTCCTGTAGGGTTATACTCCAACCCTGCTCCTGGAGAGATACCCTCCTGTAGGGTTACACTCCAACCCTGCTCCTGGAGAGATACCCTCCTGTGGGGTTATACTCTAACCCTGCACCTGGAGAGATACCCTCCTGTAGGGTTACACTCTAACCCTGCTCCTGGAGAGATACCCTCCTGTAGGTTTACACTCCAACCCTGCTCCTGGAGAGATACCCTCCTGTAGGTTTACACTCCAACCCTGCTCCTGGAGAGATACCCTCCTGTAGGGTTATACTCCAACCCTGCTCCTGGAGAGATACCCTCCTGTAGGTTTGCAGGGTTGGAGTGTCAACCTGCAGGAGGGTAGATATCCAGAATTTGCCATGGCAACAAATATTTACCAGGAACTGAGGTTGGTTAAGGTAAATTGGGATGATCTAATTTGAGCTAGTCCAACGTGCTCGTCTCTCCCCATCCTTTTCATCCGCCTGCATCATTCGCTCCTCATCCCAGGTTTTCCACATTAGCTGTAATGCACCCATTTGCAGTCCGGGGAATGTGCTCGCTTGTCAGAGCACAGTGAACAATCAAATCTTAATCCACTTTACGAGAGAAGCGGATGTCAGCAGTAGCGACGAGGACCGTTTGTGTCGCTCTCATTTGACACGCACCATTGGGCACGCACGCGCACAGAGACATATACATGTGTCCTGGTGTGTGTGTGTGTGTGTCCAAGGCTAGTACTTCAGCATGTGACTAGCCTTGGGCTTCTCCCTCTGGCAGAACTCCTCATGTTTGTATTCCAGTGACAGAGTAAGTCTAGGTCAGACAAACTATACAACACGTTCTTGAGGATACAGATTGATAGTTGGACACGTCAATATTCAAATGACTGACCTTAACAGCACCATCTAAAGTCACTGCCCCTACTGTTGTCCACCCACACGAATAAAACATCCAAATGCCGGTTCTCTCCAGCAGAGGGCGCTCCACACCCCTGTCACTGCTCAGGTGACCGTGGCTGCAAGCCTCAGGGACGTTACCATGGGAGCCACGTTTATTTGAGTACTCGTACTGTTCTGCAAGGCCATGCACACTCAAAGACTCTCATATTTTAGCCAGGTTTTCTTTTATTCGTTTTATTCAAATATTCATGTACTAAGTAACTTTTTTTGTGAGTAAATTGTGACTAAATGGTGTGTTTAATGCGTGTTGTGTGTGTGTGTGTGTGTGTGTTAGGCATGGTTTACAATATAAGCCCCTACATGGAGTTCCACCCTGGAGGAGAAGAGGAGTTAATGAAGGCAGCAGGCATTGATGGCACAGACCTGTTTGACCAGGTACAGTCCAGAGTGTGTGTGTGTGTGTGTATGTGTGTGTGTGTGTGTGTGCCAGTACACACATTCTGGGGGATGGTGTCGTTTCTGAGTTGCAAAAACTGTTAAAGCAATAATCTTCCTTTTAGTTACAACATCTAGTTAGAGTAGTCTAAATGGATTATCTGATCGCTTGATTTAAGTAAACACATGTTCTGTTTTACTGCACTGGCAGGCAATTTGCTCCAAACAAGTATACTTGCATTTAATCTTGATAGGGCATTAAAGTGTGTCCTCACTAGGTGTCTGGGCGGATGGGCCAACGTGCTGCTGTTCTTAGTGTGTGTGTGTGTGTGTGTGTATATTGTGTGTGTGTGTGTGTGTGTGAAGGTCCACAGGTGGGTCAACTATGAGTCCATGCTGAAAGAATGCCTTGTGGGCAGGATGGCAGTGAAGATTAGCACTGGCACTAAAGGTACACACCTGTCTGTGAACACACACACACCTGTCTGTGAACACACACACACACACCTGTCTGTGAACACACACACACACCTGTCTGTGAACACACACACACACCTGTCTGTAGAAACACACACACACCTCTCTAGACACACACACACCTGTCTGTAGACACACACAAACCTGTCTGTGAACACACACACACCTCTGTAGACAAACACACACACCTGTCTGTGAACACACACACACCTCTGTAGACACACACACACACACCTGTCTGTGAACACACACACACCTCTGTAGACACACACACACACACACCTCTGTAGACACACACACACACACACCTCTGTAGACACACAGCACATACTTCCCTCCCAGTCAGTATCCACACACACACACACTTCTTTTTGTCAATATCCGTACACACACTTCTCTCTCTGTCAATATCCACACACACTTATCTCTCTGTCAATATCCACACACACTTATCTCTCTGTCAATATCCACACAGACACACACTCACTTCTATCTGTCAATATCCATGCACTTCTGTCTATTATTAAAGGTACCTTCATATAAGGAACTCACCTTCATCATTGTATACGTTGAGATGAAAATATCCTCTTGTCTTCACAGCCCCCAAGAAGGACAGCATGACTCACTTGAACGGTACTGCCATCTGGTCTAGACGTGTAGATCACGTTGATGTACGAGTATTGAGTATGGCATATGGGTGTTAACTTTGAACTCTTCTCTCTTACCCTCTCTCTCTCTCTCTCTCTCTCTCTCTCTCTCTCTCTCCTTCTGTCATCTTTGATTAGGTCTCTCCCTTCCCCCGCCCCCTTCGTCCATGGGCCCTCCTGTAAACCTCGCCCCGCCCTCACCCTCTGCCCCACAACAGCCAGCAGCAGCCCCACCGCCAACCAAAGATGCGCGGCCCAGGTATTCAAAACAAACAGTCCTGATGCAATACCCACAGACTAAAGTATCATCTCAGCTACCAGACACAGTGTAAAGTAACAAATTAGATACCAGACACAGTGTAAAGTAACATATTAGATACCAGACACAGTGTAAAGTAACATCTTAGATACCAGACACAGTGTAAACTTACCACATCTCAGCTACCAGGCACAGTGTAAAGTATCATCTCAGCTACCAGACACAGTGTAAAGTAACATATTAGATACCAGACACAGTGTAAAGTAACCACATCTCAGCTACCAGACACAGTATAAAGTAACCACATCTCAGCTACCAGACACAGTGTAAAGTAACCACATCTCAGCTACCAGACACAGTGTAAAGTAACCACATCTCAGCTACCAGACACAGTGTAAAGTAACCACATCTCAGCTACCAGACACAGTGTACGGTAACATCTCAGCTACCAGACACAGTGTAAAGTAACATCTCAGCTACCAGACACAGTGTAAAGTAACATCTCAGCTACCAGACACAGTGTAAAGTAACATCTCAGCTACCAGACACAGTGTACGGTAACATCTCAGCTACCAGACACAGTGTAAAGTAACATCTCAGCTACCAGACACAGTGTAAAGTAACCACATCTCAGCTACCAGACACAGTGTAAAGTAACCACATCTCAGCTACCAGACACAGTGTAAAGTAACCACATCTCAGCTACCAGACACAGTGTAAAGCAGGGTCGGACTGGGACCGAAAAATAGCCCGGGACTTTGAAACCCAGACCGGCCCGTGTACAGTTGCTTAATACAAATAGGCTATATAATAATAAAGTATAATGCAGTGCTAACAAAATTAGATCTAATACAGTATCTAAAAATGAATATGGCACCAGAAGCTCGTCCTACCGTAGACGATCAGCAGGTTGCGCATCTGTGGTGCTTCGCTCTGCAACTGTCAATGATCCCATCACCATCAAGGGCCATCAGAATCTCCCTTTTCTGTAGCCATCGTCATAAAGTTATCCGTGTTATCTTGGGGACATGCTACTCAGTCTGTTCTTGATAAATGTCAAGGTTGAGAAACGTCTTTCACATGCCACTTGTGTGACAGAAAGAGTGAGGAGGAATTGAAAGGCCAAGCCAATCCCACTCTAGGCATCTGTCCAAAGGTTGTACTTTGTCAGGATTTGCAGTCTCTGCTGACCAGACTCATCTCTTCCTCAGTGTGTTCGCCACCATCAACCTCTTCACCACATTCAGATGTTGGAGTGGATCTTGCACTGTATTCATCTCGAGGTGACATCTTCAGTCTTCCCCACTGTGTTGCTGAGGACTTTAAATCAGCTTGAAGTCGTTCAGCCGCGGCTCTTTCGTCACATCTGACGAGGCACTTACTGACCTTTCCCAGTGCTGCTGTCGGTTGCCCTTTCGGCCTTATTTCAAGGAAGTCTTTTGGATCCGTACAGGCGAAATCCTCCCAACGGTTTTCATTTGCCTCAAAGCGGCGGTGGACGCTCTCTACCACTGTGTCCATTATGACATTCGATTCTGTAATGAGTGGCAGGGTGTGGTGAAGTCTCCTCCGTTGGGATATCTCACCCTGCTTGTTTTTCTTCTTCCTGACGCGTCTTTCAGGGGGAGAAGCGTGGACCTCAGCCTCAGAGTCAGCCTGTTTTTGAGGCTCTGTATCGGCCCACGCCACAAAGCTGTCAGCCGCTTGCTTCAACCCCTCAAAGTCCCTGTCCCGCTCCTTCAGGCTGTCTTGGGTACCTACAGCCAGCCGATGGGCAGTTAGGATGTCCATGCCATTGGTTTGCATGTTGTTAGAGAGGGGTGTTGTCAGAAACCTGGGCAGTGAGAATGGTCTCGTACTTGAGCGGACACTGTAAACCATTTTGCTTTAACTCACACAGTAGGGTTAACGGATGAGGCATTCCCAATCTTCTCTAGAGTTGAAATTAGGTCTACAAACAATGCATTCCAAGATGGCCCAAACACTTTTTTTCAGGGCAACATCTTTGGGCCCCAGCGTGTTTCACCTATTGGTGACAGGCGTCTGTGGCTGAGGGTCATCACTCTGGTGTCTGTGGCTGAGGGTCATCACTCTGGTGTCTGTGACTGAGGGTCATCACTCTGGTGTCTGTGGCTGAGGGTCATCACTCTGGTGTCTGTGGCTGAGGGTCATCACTCTGGTGTCTGTGGCTGAGGGTCGTCACTCTGGTGTCTGTGGCTGAGGGTCATCACTCTGGTGTCTGTGACTGAGGGTCATCACTCTGGTGTCTGTGACTGAGGGTCATCACTCAGGGGTCTGTGGCTGAGGGTCATCACTCTGGGGTCTGTGGCTGAGGGTCATCACTCTGGGGTCTGTGGCTGAGGGTCATCACTCTGGGGTCTGTGACTGAGGGTCATCACTCTGGTGTCTGTGGCTGAGGGTCATCACTCTGGGGTCTGTGGCTGAGGGTCATCACTCTGGTGTCTGTGGCTGAGGGTCATCACTCTGGGGTCTGTGGCTGAGGGTCATCACTCTGGGGTCTGTGACTGAGGGTCATCACTCTGGTGTCTGTGGCTGAGGGTCATCACTCTGGGGTCTGTGGCTGAGGGTCATCACTCTGGGGTCTGTGGCTGAGGGTCATCACTCTGGGGTCTGTGGCTGAGGGTCATCACTCTGGGGTCTGTGGCTGAGGGTCATCACTCGCTCCCTCCCAAATGTTCATCTGCTTATAGTCCTCTCGAATGAATACTGCCACATCATGGAATACAGAAAAGAGGGTAACAGATGGAATGACAATGGCAGTAGTGTCAGTTACAACTAGATTCAAAATGTGTGCATAGCACCAGACATGAACTTGAGTCGTCGAGTGTGCTGAGAGGAGAGTGGAGAATCCATGGTCCTTTCCCTGCATGTTAGCAGCTCCATCAGTCGCATTGTCAAGATATTATTTTAATATTCAAGTTGTCGTTGTCCAGGACCTGTTTAAGCAGTTTAACAAACGCTTTCCCAGATGAATCCTGGCAGTCCACCACAGCAAGCAGTCTCTCATGGACAACATCTGAAACGGAGCGAACAATAACACAACACTGGTGTTTAGATGTGATGTCGTGAGTGGTGTCTATCTGGACTGAAAACATACCAGCTTCCCTGGCCTCTTTTGCCACTTGTTCCTATATCATATGGCTGATGGGTTCAATAACTGATTCCACCGTTGCCTTGGAGACAAAGGTAACCAGTGATCCTCTTCCACCTTTTCCTTGAGATGCAAGCAGTTACGTGTTCATTTGGACAGACATCCTATTTGCTTAAAGATCCTGTAAAGTGGAATTGAAAATGAGTTTTAAGTCACACCACAGAAGAATGTGTTGTTAACTACATATCCAAATTTGAATGGAAAAAAAACCCACAGACAAGTATGTTAAATTGGGCTTTGAAATTGTGAGAAAATTAGCTGTCTTCTCTGCTTGAGACTGGTGGGGCGTGTTGCCTGAAGTAGCTAAATATCTGCCCCCTCGAATTAATTGAATTTAGCAACAGCAGCAAAACTAGCTATCAATTGCAGATATCAGAACAGACCTACCTGCAGTCTCTGAGTGTTTTATTTATTAATTACTTTGTCTTTGCATCATACCAGCTGAGTAACAGAATGTAACCGTTTGTGATCTGACGTAGGTAGGTCGCTGTGATGTAGATCGGTCAGGTTTTTCCCCCCCTTTACAAAACCTGAGCTGAGAACGGAAGAGAGACTGTTCAACGGTCTAACTCCACATTTCAGTGCGACAAAGTTTTCGCGCTTTGCACATGCTTTCAGGAACAAATTTCACACGTATATAATTTTCTAAGAAGCAAATCATGGAATTGGCTGTACCGGATCTTTAAAAGCAAAATCTCTTAAAGGAAGTTGGCATGATCAACTGCCTGATTCTCCAAGCTGTAGGCAGCTTCAGATTGGCCTCTGTAACTCAGACCACACTTTCCAATCAGCTTAACAACATCAACCACCCCCTCCAAGACCGTTCGCCTTTTTCTCCCTTGTTGTCGATGTTCACATCTGTTGATCCCAGAGTACAGATTTTGTCTGCCTTGCTGGCTTTGAGAAAGGACGCATCCGCACAATCTTCGTAAGCGACGGTTCTTTCATGCTCCTCTGTCCTTCGGTGCACATGTGACCAGGTTTCCATGCCATCCTTAACAAATGCATTCTCCTTTCCAGGCTTTCAAAATGCAGGGCTGAAATCTAGTCTCAATAGTTTGTGCTCCGTTTGTAGTTCAATTATTTTCGTTTGTGCTTTTATTTTTTTAGATATTAAAGAATGTTTTATAGGTCCTCCTGAGGTCACTCAGCCCCTGACATATTCGGAATGAACCCAAAATAGTCTAAATTGTATGTGCTGGTTGTGCCATTAAAATGGTTGCTTGTGCTGCAGTGGTATTTTTTATATTAGACATTTAACTATGGAAAAAATGAAAGCAGCACTAACGAAAATAATTGCAGCACCAACGTAGCTCAAACGATTTCGACTATTTTGACGATGTTTTGCGTTGGGTGGGGGGCCAACTTCACACAGGTTATGTAAGCCATTTTCTGTTTGACATTTTCAGAAATCAGAAATACCTGTTGGTTGTTGTGGATGAAAATTGAAAAACATCTCTAGGTCATTAGATTGAGGGCATTTGCAGTAATCATCTATCTTCCTTAACTCTGCCTCCACTTTCTCCCCTACTTTCTTTTTCTTTACTTCTATCTGTTTCTGCATCTGCTTTTTAATGTGACAAAGGAACAATAATCAGTTAACTGTAGTCAAGAATGAAAATAATAGCATCTTAGCTACCAGACACAGTGTAAAGTAACATCTCAGCTACCAGACACAGTGTAAAGTAACCACATCTCAGCTACCAGGCACAGTGTAAAGTAACATCTCAGCTACGAGGCACAGTGTAAAGTAACCACATCTCAGCTACCAGGCACAGTGTAAAGTAACATCTCAGCTACGAGACACAGTGTAAAGTAACATCTCAGCTACCAGACACAGTGTAAAGTAACATCTTAGATACCAGGCACAGTGTAAAGTAACCACATCTCAGCTACCAGGCACAGTGTAAAGTAACATCTTAGATACCAGGCACAGTGTAAAGTAACCACATCTCAGCTGCCAGGCACAGTGTAAAGTAACCACATCTCAGCTACCAGACACAGTGTAAAGTAACCACATCTCAGCTACCAGACACAGTGTAAAGTAACACCTCAGCTACCAGACACAGTGTAAAGTAACATCTCAGCTACGAGACACAGTGTAAAGTAACATCTCAGCTACCAGACACAGTGTAAAGTAACATCTTAGATACCAGGCACAGTGTAAAGTAACCACATCTCAGCTACCAGGCACAGTGTAAAGTAACCACATCTCAGCTACCAGACACAGTGTAAAGTAACCACATCTCAGCTACCAGACACAGTGTAAAGTAACATCTTAGATACCAGGCACAGTGTAAAGTAACCACATCTCAGCTACCAGACACAGTGTAAAGTAACATCTCAGCTACCAGACACAGTGTAAAGTAACATCTCAGCTACGAGACACAGTGTAAAGTAACATCTCAGCTACCAGACACAGTGTAAAGTAACATCTCAGCTACGAGACACAGTGTAAAGTAACATCTCAGCTACCAGACACAGTGTAAAGTAACATCTTAGATACCAGGCACAGTGTAAAGTAACCACATCTCAGCTACCAGGCACAGTGTAAAGTAACCACATCTCAGCTACCAGACACAGTGTAAAGTAACCACATCTCAGCTACCAGACACAGTGTAAAGTAACATCTTAGATACCAGGCACAGTGTAAAGTAACCACATCTCAGCTACCAGACACAGTGTAAAGTAACCATGTTTACCTCTGCAGGTACGACTGGTTCCAGACAGACGTGACTGTTAACTTGGTGGTGTACACCAAGAGGAAGGTAATACTGTCACACTGCGAGGCGCAGCCATGACCGCCCACCCCTACAGGAGGACGTGTGGGTTCAACCTCTCTAATTTCCTCCCTTAGATCCCCAGCACGGGCTGTACCATCGTGGATCTGCAGGAGGGTGTGCTGCGACTGGAGGTCCTGCTGGGGAAAATGTCTTACATGCTTCATCTACGTATGTAACCTCCTCCCACACACAGCTCCCACACAACTCACACACAAAGCACACACACAAAGCACACACACAAAGCACACACACCAAGCACACACACAAAGCACACACACAAAGGCACACACACATACTCTTTAACAAAAAAGCTTTCTCAGAACGCTCCGGGATGAGAATTTACTCGGAAAGAGACATAATGAATTGAGAGTGAAACCACACGCACACACGCGCCCTTACAAACACACTCCCGTACACACTCCGATACACACACACACTCCCATACACACACACACTCCCCTGGACGTCTCCGCATAATGAAGTGGCCTTCCAGTTTATTCCACTGTGGGCCAGCCTGTATTAGAAGGCAGGAATGACACTGCTTTGACAAGTGGAAGAAACGGCCTGCAGCATGAGTCAGATAGGCTACCTCTCTCTGGGGATGGAACTCTGTTTGCGTACAGCAGTAAAATAATCTTCAGAGCAGACGCTAAGTGCTTGGTTTGTGCTAACTGTAACTGTACCGCGTTGGGGTGTGAAGGCTGATGTGACTGTGTGTGTGTGTGTCTCTCTCAGGGCTAGCCCAAGACGTACAGCCAAGCGTTGCTGGTAAGAAGATAACTTTTTTTGTGCGATTGTCTTGGCTGTTGATTTGAGTCGTGCCGAAATTAAAGTTTCTTTGTCACTCTTTTCGCCTTCTGTCTGTCGTCTCTGTCTCTCTTCGTCACTCTTTCTTTCTTTTCTCGCTTCCTCTATGCCCCCTCTCCCACCTCTCTCTCTCTCTCGCCCACCTCTTCCTCCTGCACATTTGCCTCCTCGTTCGTTCTTTCGTCCTCCCCTCCCCCTCCTCTCTTCCTCCTCCTCCCCCTCTTCTCTTCCTCCTCCTCCCTTCCCCCTCCCTCCCTCCCTCCCCCCCTCCCTCCTCCCCCTCCTCCCCTCCATGGTACCAGTCCAGACAGCACCTGCTGTGGGGAAGGTCCAGCTGATCCTTCGTAAGCAGGCCAGGGGGAAGTGGTCGGAGCTGGGCCAGCCTCTGGACTCGCACGACTCTCTCCTGAGGAGGAAAGACAGAGGTGATCCTCCCCTGACAGGGACACCTCAGCTCCACACTTCAGACTGGAAACGTGCTCCGTTTATTTGCTGTGGGAGGACAACCCCAAATCAACGTGTGTCTTACTGATTGTCTTACTGCTTGTCTCCTTCCCTCCTCTCCTCTCCTGTGTCCTCCCCTCCTTACTCTCTCTGCCATCTTCTGCTATATCTTTCCCTCTCCTCTCCTCTCCTCTCCTCTCCTCTCCTCTCCTCTCCTCTCCTCTCCTCTCCTCTCCTCTCCTCTCCTCTCCTCTCCTCTCCTCTCCTCTCCTCTCCTCTCCTCTCCTCTCCTCTCCTCTCCTCTCCTCTCCTCTCCCCTCCATGCAGGCCTCTTCTACAGGGAGTGTGTGTTGGTGTCGAAAAGCGAGGTGAGCCACGACACGCTGGTCTTCCGGCTGCAGCTGCCTCAGGGAACGCTTCTGCACGTGCCCACTGGGAAACACGTCTACCTCAAGGCCCGTATCCAAGGTAACGCCCCGGACGTGCGCCCGTACCTCCTGACGACAGCTGGGGAGAGCCATTTGTCAACATGCCTAGTCAGCTGTAACTTAACCCCGCTCAACCCTTAAGTCTACCTCGTGTTTGCTACCTAGATATCTGTTGGGGGGGGGAGGCATTTTCATGGTTTTAATGGACGGTTTTAAGTGGGGAATTCTGTGTCCCTGGTGCAGATAGTGAGGTGGTGAAACCGTACACTCCAGTAGAGCAGACACTCATGCCTGCTGGCCCCGCCCCTCCGGATCCCGCAGGCTCCGCCCCCACGCCCCTCCCCCCGGACTCCTCCCCCCAGGGGGCGGGGCCTGACCTGTTCCTCATGGTCAAGGTGTACCCAGAGGGAGTGTTCAGCCCTCACCTGAACAGCCTTGAGACAGGTAAGGTTGGGAGCCTGTGTACAGGAAGACATTAACAACTACTGTATACTGTACAACATGTGGATGCCAATTACAATTACAGTTATTTTGCTGCTGCTCAACAACGAAAGCGGAGATTGCCAACGTAGCAGAAAGTCGGCAGATTCGTCTCTAGTCGCTAGGTGGCATTTTTTTGTTGCTAGGGACGGTGAAAAGTCAAGCGAAAAAATCGCTAAATTGGCAACACTGCCCCCTTTTGGGTCCGTGTCACCTGGATGGTGACGGCCACCGGTGATGACGCCCCTTGGGGTTCCTGGTCTTCTGTGTCCACTGACGGGGTTACTGGGATGGGAATTAGAACCTGGGGTTCGTTCGTGATATAGTCCTGGATTCAGCGAGGAGGTCTGATGCTAGAATGGACCTTGATTATCCGTTTCTATGAGTGTTGCGTTCTGTCGGGTTTCACTCTGCTGCCTCCTGTCCGTCTCCGTGGGTGATGACGCGGGCCTGATCTTGCCTACCCGTCAACAACCCGTTGGGATGGGTCAAATATGATTGTTTTAATGGCGAGGTCTGGAGAGTCATCCTCGTTACCTCCGGCCTTGATGTCGGCCCGTTTGTTGTCTCGGGACTGACACAAGCGACCTACCCAAGACTCCAGGGTGATTCTCTTTGTGTTGCTATCAAGACGTTACAGTATATGTATAGCCTGTGTGTTTGTGTGTGTGTGTGCTGTACGTATGAACACGGGTGTGTGTGTGTGCTGTACGTATGAACACGCGTGTGTGTGTGTGGTTGTGTATGTGCGTGAGCTTTCGTTATGTAGCCTGTTATGCGTCCAGTGTTATGTTGTTTATGAACAAGACTTGCCAAGGCCGTCCGATTACACTCAGGGGAAATGAGATGGACCCAAGTTTGCCTTTGTGTGACGTACTGCACACGACCACAGCTTGGCTGACGCCAGCTTTTCAGATGCTGATCTCACTGATCCCCCCCCCCCCCCCCCTAACCAAGAGGGCACTAGGGGGCAGACAGACAAACTGCCCCCAGTCCAGATCATTCTGCCTCCAGGATGAGGTTCAGGACCCAGAGGACACCAGTATCCACACGGATGTCCTTGCCTGTTGGGTGCAAGCTGGACTAGATGAAGGTGTTGGTTTCCGGCTGCCAGATCATGTTTGGCAGTCGCACTGAGCAGTAGGTGGGATCGTTGAATTAAGGCGTCACGCGGGCCGCTGTAATCACAGTCTTAGTCACATACACGTCTTCTGCCCAGAGTCTTTCATCATGGCTGTCTCTCTCCCTCTCTCTCCCTCTCTCCCTCCCTCTCCCTCTCTCTCTCCTCTCTCTCTCTCTCTCTCTCTCTCTCTCTCTCTCTCTCTCTCTCTTCTTTGTCCTTTTCCTTTTATCAGTGGTCGTCTTTTGTTCTTCGTCACAGCTACATACTCTCCCTCCCCTCCCTCCCTCCCTCCCTCCCTCCCTCCCTCCCTCCCTCCCTCCCTCCCTCCCTCCCTCCCTCCCTCCCTCCCTCCCTCCCTCCCCTCACCCTAATGTTTTTGCTCCCTCCCTCTCTCGCCCACCCACCCTCCCTCTCATTTCCTCTCTTTTTGCCTCTTCTCCTCTCATTTTGAATATGGCCCCCCACACTCATGCATCAGCAGAGAGCCCATTCAGATAAATCAATTACACCCAGCAGATAGCCTGATCCAACTCGGCACTCACTCTGGAAATGAGTTGCTATTTAAAGTCTGGTTTGCACGCACACACATGCGCACAGACACTGTCCCCCCTAATGGAGGTGGCTCTGATCCTCTCGTACGGTCGGTAGACCAGAACTTTCCGGGGCTTAATGAGTGCCATGGAGTCAGGGAAGCCTGGCCAGACTGCAGGAGGATAAACAGGCTTCCTTCATTACAACTGCAGCACACTCACTCCTGGCTGTCTCTTTCTGAGCCCAGCGTGGAGACAGGGAACCTGTGTGTGTGTGTGTGTGTGTGTGTGTGTGTGTGTGTGTGTGTGTGTGTGTGTGTGTGTGTGTGTGTGTGTGTGTGTGTGTGTGTGTGTGTGTGTGTGTGTGTGTGTGTGTGTGTGTGTGTGTGTGTGTGTGTGTGTGTGTGTGTGTGTGTGCGTGCGTGCGTGTGTGTGTGCATGGGTGTGTGAGGTTGTCAGAGAGCTGATACCTTATTTTGTCCCTGACACCTTCTGCTAGGACTCAGTACAGACAGTCCTCTATCTACACTGATCAACCAGTCAGACAGTCCACTTTTTCATGTTTTTCCCCCCCCAGCTCCACCACCCCCAGCTCAACCACACTGTCTTCTGCATCATCACTACAGGATGCTGTTGGTGCTCTGGGAAGCTTCTGACTTGCCTTGAGACGATTCATTCATGCAGTTGTTTTTCTCCCCGCTGGTTGCCTAGGTGACCGTCTGTCGGTAAGCAACCCTGACGGACCGTTCAGTCTCCGCCCCCTCCGTGATGTCACACACCTGTACCTGATAGCTGCCGGCACGGGGTTCACGCCCATGGCTCGACTCATCCGATTGGCTCTGGAGGATCTGGCCAATCTCAGGTGAGCATGGGACCAGGTGTGTGGGTCAAAGGTCAGCCCGGGCTGTGTGGAGTGGGCGGAGTTTATCCTTTAAGGAGAGAAGAGGTGAGCAGGGTAGAGTAGAGTACAGCAGGGTAAAGAGAGGAGAGGACAGTAGAGCACAGTAGAGTAGACTGGAGAGCAGAGTATAGTACAGTACAGCACAGTAGAGTAGAGTACAACAGTGTAGAACTGATTTCCGAGGGGAATTGAAATGTATGAATTGCTGTTCAGCGTCTTGCAAGGCGATAAACAGGAAATCTGTCCAAACATCAAAGAGTGACCTCTGACCTCTAATTAAACTTTGAATCCTGACCTCTGACATCTAATTACAACTGGGGTGTTGACCTGTGACCTCTAATTAAACATGTGATGTTGGCAGGTCAGCCGTAGGGGGCGCTGTGGGGTCCGGTGACAGGCCGAATGCAGCTGAAAACATTGCATGTAAACACAACCTCTCTGCCAGTAACAATATGTGATGCACCAACAGGTTGTATGGTGTGTTCAGATGGTGTTGTTGTCAGAGAGTTTAGGATGCCAGGGCCAGCTTCCTGAATAAAACAAATGCATGAATCAGTATTTACAGAAGACAGAGGAGGGAGGACAGCAGGGTTTGGATCTGGAATCCAACATGGATTCTAAATCCTGTATTGTGTGTCTGTGTGTGTGTGTGCATATTTGTGTTTGTGTGCTCTCAGGAAAACCAAGCTGATGTTTTTCAACCGTCAGGAGAGAGACATTCTATGGCGCTCTGAGCTGGATGACCTTGCTGCTAAGGAGGAGAGGTAATGCGTGTGTGTGTGTGTGCGTGCATGTGTGTGTGTGTGTGTATCACTCTCGAAGATTGAGAAGCATGGTTACAAACCCTGAAGGAGGCTTTAGTAGTGTGTGTGCGTGTCTGCCTCCAGGTTCCAGGTGGACTACGTCCTCTCCCAGCCCTGTGATAGGTGGACGGGCAGGAAGGGGCGGGTGGACGCGACCATGTTAGCAGACCTCCTGGTCCGTCCCGAGGGCTCCAGCTGTTATGTGTGTGTGTGTGGCCCCTCCCCCTTCACAGAGCTGGCCGTCAGGTGAGCCTTCATCCAGACACTCCTGACTGGCTGCTCACAGAGCTCAGCTCACATCCACCATAACTACATGACCTGGAGATAGTGTCTAATGTTACATCTCCATCTGATGCACTCACCCTCCCTCCCTGTTCTCGTGTGTGTGTGTGTGTGTGTGTGTGTTCCAGGTTGGTGAAACAGCAGGGCTTCAGTGAAGAAGAGATTCATGCCTTCCAGGGCTGACTTCCACCCGTGTCAGCACTGACACCTCTCAGCCTCAGCTTGCTGTGTGTGTGTGTTTCTGTATGCGTGTTTGGGTGTATGTTTCTGTGTGTGTGTGTGTGTGTGTGAGAGTGAGTCATTAAGGTCTGCTAGGTGTAAAGGGTTGTTCTGTGCGGTGCTGACTGAGAGGAACCTAATGCATCTGTTGTTTACCGTGGTCTGCCCAGAGACTCCTCATGCTGTTAGACTAGCAGAGACAACACTGCTCTCTCTCTCTCTCTCTTTATCTGTATCTCTCTCCATTCCCTCATCTCCCCGAGTCTACTCCACTTCACCTCTCTTTTTCTCTCCCCTCATGTCCTCTCTCTTTATCTCTACCTCTCTCTCCCCTCATGTCCTCTCTCTTTATCTCAACCTCTCTCTCCCCTCATGTCCTCTCTCTTTATCTCTACCTCTCTCTCCCCTCATGTCCTCTCTCTTTATCTCTACCTCTCTCTCCCCTCATGTCCTCTCTCTTTATCTCTACCTCTCTCTCCCCTCATGTCCCCCTCTCTGATTCTGACCAGCCATTCCTCCGCAAGCTGGAGAAGCACGCACAGAGGATATCCAATTAGTGTCCCAGCACAGGCCTAACAAGCCCTGGCCACAGAAACCCCCCTAATCACCTGCTTCTGTACGTGAAGCGCATCCCTCTCCGACTGCCTGTTACACGCAGCCAGGAAGTAGGATAGCCTATGATGCGTCCTCATGTGCTCAGCAGGAAGTAGGATATGGAAATGGCTCTCTACTGTGTAATTGCATCATTTTAATTTCTCAGACTGTTTTACCACAACCTTGAAGATCAAAGCCATTCAGAGATTTTGCAGTTCACTACGGTGTGTCACCTGAACAATTGCAGCTGTTCTATCTAATGTAAGACATGAAATGACTTGCTTCTATTTTTATTTTATTTTTAAAGAGGGAGCAAGAGAGACCAGCCTTTTTATTCCACAGCTGTTCAACTTTAACATCCATTTTCGTTTTGACATTTAAGACCACCTGTCCCTTTGTAAAACAAGAAACTGCCATCACATTTCTAAAGAACCTATGCCAAGCTGTGCAGAGCACAATTCAAGCCCTTTCCCCACAAAGTGATATTATTTATTTTGATGTGTGTGAAAGAGTGTAGCCCTCTGGAGTTCACAGGAGCCTGTGTTCAAACGTCAGGGATTAGGACGGGTTCTGTGTTTACAGCCAACAGGGGATTGTTGTTTCCTTTGTGAAGGAATAGTTACTCTCAGATGCTGTGTGTGTGTGTGTGTGTCAGAGCGCTGTCGCATGAGTCCAGTGTAAACACCCAACATTTGTTTGGTTTCATTTTGGAGAGCAAACCTTTTGTTGTCCGAAATCTGTCCCCCAAAGTCTTTGGAAGAAGATTTTTATTTGGCGGAATTGTTTGTGGTTTTATTTTCTTCGCGTCCTTAATAAACCTGAAGCTCTTAGCCGCTCCATAAACACACAGTGAATGACAACATTCAGTGTTGGCTGAGCTGCATTGGGCTTGACTCGAATCAGGAAAAACACACTTCACGCTTCAATCATCCCAGAGCAGCAGATGAACCATCCGACTGTCTTCGTGGAGGGAGAGCAGGCTGATTGTGTAGGCGACTGAAGTCGGGGTGAAGTGGCTGGGCCGGGGGGGGTTATCCTGTAGGCAGAATGTGATTGGTCTTGGTTGGACTTTTGAAATGTCTTCTCCCTCTCCCTTTTTTTCTCCCCCCTTCTCCCTCATGCATATCCAGCTGTGTTAACATGCATACTGCTGTACCGCGTGCTTCATGTCACTTGTGCTTAAGCTGTTTGTAAATAAATAATAGATGCCTAGAAGACAGCGTACTGGCTACTGGCTCCTGTACCTGGCCTGCTTGTGTGTCTGCTTCAGCAGAGCGCAGCATTGCTGTCAGGCTTCTATCTGAAAACATCAGCTCGGATGAGAAGCACGTCTGTTTGCGCCGGGCGGTCCCCGAGTCAACCCTTCGCCCCCCCCCCCCCATCTCTCTCTTTCTGTCTTCCCCCTCTCTTTCTGTCCTTCACCTCTTTCTCTGTCCCCCCTCTCTCCCACTTTCTCCACCTTTTTCTCTATCCCTATCTCTATTTCTCCCCTTCCCCCGTCTCTCTCTCTTTCTCCCCTCCGCCCCATCTCTCTCTATCTCCCCTCATCTCTCTCGATGTAACGACTTCAAGCATGTATCCTGTAGGCGCTCTAAATGTCCTTGAATCTCTGCACATGACTAGAGCTATCTTAAGGAGCCCCAGTGGCACACAACGCCCGCACCACATACACACTACACAATCTACACACACACACACACAACCTACACATTATCTCACACACACACACCACACGCCAGGAAATGAAACGGCACCTTTAGAGGGAAAGATCACACAAGAGGTTTCCACAGATGAAAGACAACCTTGTGTGTGGTCTTGTTTGTAAATGAGAGAGGGACGTTTTAACTGGTGAAGCTCCTGGAGGGGAATGTGTTGGAGCCGAGATGAGATGCTGGATGGTGGGAGTTCCACCCTGGGAAAAGGTCAAGGAAAATCTTGGTTTGAGAGGAAGAGGCATACAAACCAGAGCTGTATGGAAATGTCATTGAAGGGTTTTGTATGATGTTGGATATCTGTAAGGAATGTCAAATGGACATGATTTTTGACATTTTCCATCCACACAATCTAGCAACCGACCCAAGAGTGTGTGATTGTGCTGGAATACTGATGGGGGAATCAGCAATGCCAATTTCGCTCACAGTTACAGAGTTGACTTCTTGTCAAAGGTTGGCACAATAGCCAAACTAAAATGTCAACATGAAATATAATCGTCGGAAGCAACCACCATCACAAATGTTGACGTGAAAGAAAGGTTCTGCAAGGTGAAATCCTTCGGTGTGATTAATGGGGCAGTTTGGATCAGAAGAGTGTCTGGAACACCCTCACCTCAGACACACATTCTGGAACACCCTCACCTCAGACACACGTTCTGGAACACCCTCACCTCAGACACACATTCTGGAACACCCTCACCTCAGACACACATTCTGGAACACCCTCAGACACACATTCTGGAACACCCTCAGACACACATTCTAGAACACCCTCACCTCAGACACACATTCTGGAACACCCTCAGACACACATTCTAGAACACCCTCACCTCAGACACAAATTCTAGAACACCCTCACCTCAGACACACTCTAGTTTAGAGAGGGCTGGCCTGTCGTTACTAAAATTGTGCTGAACTCCCTGAATGATGAACATAACTGTCTGGCTGGATGACAAAACTGAAACGCTTCGTAACAAAAATGGATTTGCAATATAAATACGACAATAAATGAAATAGGAAACGTAGGAAAATATGTGTGGAAAAGAGAATTGATTGTACAGGGACTGATTCTGTTAAATTACTTTAATTATTTTATAGTGAATCACCAGCTACACCGATAGCCAGTAGCCCCTCAGGCTACCTGAGGGTCAGGGGCTTGAAATCAAATAAAAAGGATGCATAAAATGGGGCACTGGGGCCTTGCACCAGCTGCATAGGGTGGGGCACAGGGGCACTGCACCAGCTGCATAGGGAGGGGCACAGGGGCACTGCACCAGCTGCATAGGGAGGGGCACAGGGCACTGCACCAGCTGCATAGGGAGGGGCACAGGGGCACTGCACCAGCTGCATAGGGTGGGGCACAGGGGCACTGCACCAGCTGCATAGGGAGGGGCACAGGGGCACTGCACCAGCTGCATAGGGAGGGGCACAGGGGCGTTGCTAGACATCCAGTTCTACTATGGCACAGGCCCCTCATTAGAGATGCTCATCATCTTTCTTTTTCTTCCAAGCTTTCCGCGGACAAGAAGTGTGTAACACAAGGCACTATAGAAACTTCCCTTTCTTAACCCAGTATACAGTATGTACAGTTCAGGGATGTAGGTTTGATATCAGTTTAGGCAGGTACATCAATAATAAAAGCGAGCTCAACATTTTTGCTATAATCTGCGAACAAACAAAAGCTTCATGTAATAGAATATGTTCGACTCATGTTTTCATTATGTTTGAGTCCAAATGAGCAAATAAGCATGTTTTGTCCACTGGTAGGACCTGTGGAGAGAACACGTGGGACTTTGTCATGTTGTCTTGCAAACTGGGACTGTAAAAGACCCTTTATCTACCCCTTATGTTTAATCTACCATAGGGGCATCCAAGAGGGCATTTCTGCTAGCGTGGGGGCATGTCCCCCTGTCCACCCTAGCCTAGTTTTAGGTCACAAGCAAGCCTGACCTTTGATGAGAAAGATGTTGAATGATGACTTCATTCATTGTGATTCTTGCAACATTGAATAGCAAAAAATGCACGGGCTCCACAATCCTGTTCGCTCTCATCTCAGGGGCTGTTGCTAAGGGACTGGTGTCTGTGGAGCGCTAATCTGGAAAAAATCCATAATAAATGATGATCCTTGACCTTGTAAGTGCTGCAAGACAATGGTCCAATAATTCAGTAATAGGTTACGCGCAAATTATAGCCAATTCTTTCACAACTGACTTAATAGCCATGCATCACCATTCTAAACCCTTTCATCTCGTTCTACACTTATCATTGTCCACGGGCCAAAGTTTGACACGTTCGAAGGGATTTTAACGAACATGGGTTTACGTGTCTTTCAAAGAGCCCATTCCTATTTCAATTCGAAACAAAAGAGTTTGTTAATTCACTGAGCTGTCTGGAGTTGAAATACGGTAGCCTACCCGAACAGGGGGGTTTATTTCCTTTCAGGAAATAGGAAGATCAATAATTAAATAAATGGACAATTATAAAAATGAATAAAACAAATAGAAACTGTTTGTTTTTTTACATTTCCAATACAAGTCATTACATTTCACCCCTGCGGTCAAAAAGGCGGGCAGCATACAGAGTCGGGATTGATATGTTGGCTATCCCAATTACAATATACCCATGTTATACCCAGTATATCATGTCTGTTTAAAGCACTGAGCAATTTCCGTGTTTTTGTTTGATCGATTGTTTGCAGAAGGACGATGCATCTACGGTTCGGTGTCAATGACCGCGCGCGCGTTTGTATGCATGAGAGAGATAGAGAGGAGAGAGACACACACAGGGGGTGAGAGAGGGAGAGGCATACAGATAGAGATAGAGAGGTAAACTATTTTCCTTCGCGCCTTCGCCCTCATCTCACTTGCGCATTTTGCTGGCTACCTGCAAACCGAATGCAACTTTATTTACTGTTAAGTTTATTTTTTAAATCGTCAATTAAGCTAAATCATGCAACGCAGGAAATTGTTCGATCAACCAAGAAATACTTTACTTGCGGTTGATAATTTCTTTGACTTGGGGATTTCATCGACTTGTTTCGCACATAATGCTATTAACTGAAATTAAATTAAATATCTTAGTTTAAGTTCACGGAGCCCCGTTTTAGTAGGCTACATCATCTTCAGAAAGTGCGTTTTTCTTTTCCTTGTCAGCGTTTCTGTGGACGTTTTGAGATGTCCGGATTTAATACAAATACCTCTGTAGCACCGGACCCTGTCTACGAATGGAGATATGAATATTACGACGACGAAGAACCGGTGTCTTTTGAGGGACTCAAAGCGCACAGGTGTAAGTATCAAAATAACGAAACTTGTGACGGTGTACTGTTGACGGATAACTGAATCTTCTGAAATTAGAAAATGTATTACTGAACAGACGGATACAGCGCACAAGCAATGCTGTTATCCTGCTAAAAAAGGGGAACATAATGAATGAGGGAGCGAGAGAAAGAGAGATAACGAGGAGGACCGAAGAAGAAAGAGCGAGATTGAAAGGAGAAAGCAAGAGGTTTGCCCAGATTATTTCACAGTCGTGTTGAGGTTATTTCTCATAGATTTGTTTGTATTCTCTCGGCTCCAGACCCTAAGAGATGAACTTTTCTTTCTTATGTTCCCATTTTAATGGTCATTATTACACACATATATACATATATATATGGGTATCTGTTGCCATATATATAATACATATATTTATTTATATACTAAATGACTTCACTCCAACCCCTGTTCTTCCGTAGACTCCATAGTGATCGGGTTCTGGGTGGGCCTGGCCGTGTTCGTGATCTTCATGTTTTTCGTGTTGACGCTGTTGACCAAGACCGGAGCTCCGCATCCCAAGTGAGTGTTCCGCACACCGTCCAGCCTTCACGCACCACGCCCCTCCGTACACGCACGCAGTTTCCACACGGGTACTGATCAGTACATATTGTCATCCGAGACAGCTTTAGGGAGACGTTAACAATTGGAGATGGAGTTCAGTCAGTGCTGTGTGGCCTGGTATGTGGCAGGCCTGCTGTCAGTTTACTATCACCCCTACTGCCCTCCTACCCGGGCAGGTACTCCCATGTATAACTGCTTAAGTCATTTTGGGAATAGGGCAAATTGACGCAGGCGTTCTACTTGACTAGAACACCGTTTTGAGTGGTGGTATTCGATCTGGTTCAGGACCATGGACAGCACAGATGTAGCTTTGAGTTCACTCCTGCCTGTAAAATACTGGAGGGATATTTTTTTCTCTATCCCTCCATCCCTCCTGCAATTCCAACTTCTCACTTTTTCTCTCTCCCTCCCGATTCAGTTTTTTTCTCCCCTCCATCTACCTCCCTTTCTCCTTCCATGTTTATATTCTGAATGAAGCTTCTCTTGGTGGAACACTTTCTCCTTTTGGCATGTTTCTCTCATCTCAGATGTCACACACAGTCCTTGACGAGTTTAACTACTTGAAATGCATAAACACCTTGTGTGTGGGCGAATGCCGTTGTTGATCAAATAAACATTTCAAGAAGCAATTCTGTCTTTCCTTGCCATTTTATGTTTGTGTGGTGTCTGTGCGTGTGTGTATGTGTGTGTTTGCTGTAAATGCCTGTGGTATGTGTTGTGAAGGTGTATATGATGCATGTATATGTGTTGTGTGTGAATGTGTGTAAGATGTGTGTGTGTGTGTGTTGTGTGAAGGTCAGACATCCCAACCTGCAGAGACTCATTTCAGGGAGGTGGTTTCCCCTTTTAGCACCTGTCTCTACCGTAAATGACCATTGGACGGTCTCTCGCTCGCTATAAATACAAAATCGTCGACTTCCAGGAGATTGTATAGCACTTGCGGGCGTCAGGGAGCCGCTATTGAAATGCGGGAGACTCCCGGACCTTCCGGGAGACTTGGGATGTCTGGAAGGTGTGTGAGATGTTTGTGTGTGTTTATGATGTATTCGTAAATGAGACTAGTGCTGCTTCAGGGTGAACGGCGATCTGTTCTGTCCATGGAAGCGTTCCTGTACTGATGACTGGAAGCTGGCAGACTGACAGGCCCACAGCCACGGGCCTCTGGTGTGGATACTGCAGAGATCCAGCCAGCGCTGTACAACCATGACTCATCGGATTGTTGAGCTTGGCTATGCTCCTTCTGGCGACACATCAGTCACCAGATACCTGCTGGGGGGGGATGTGGTGGGGAGCCAATATCTAGTCAATATATTCAGCCTGTCAAAACACACACACACACAGACCCACAGGCACACACACACAGACACACACACACACACACACCCACAGTCATTCACACACCCCATGCGGTCATTCACACAGATACATAACATGCATGCAGGCTTTCACAGCTTGCTTGCACACACACCCAAACACTTTCAATCGCAAACGTTCTCAGTCACACACTTTTACGTCTTATTATACAACCAAACGAGCAGGGTTGAGTTATAACGCTGACACAGTACTTGAATCAGCTCGTTTCAAAGGGTTTTCTGTATGGAGGCGATACAATATAAAGTGGGTACTTTAGTTTCCATTGAGATGCAGTTCATTTGATCTACATGGTCATGAGTCAATGTGCTTCCATTCAGTCTCTTGACAACACATGACAAATGTGGCTGTCCAGGGTGTCGGATTGTGATACAACACGCTGTGTTTAAGAACTGGTAGGTTTGAATGCTGTTTCAAAGCTAGTATGTTTGAATGCTGTTTCAGAACGTTTTAGTTTGGTTTCATAACTAGTATGTTTGAATGCTGTTTCAGTACTAGTATGTTTTCATGCTTATTGTGCAGTGGGTTAGGGGCAGGGGCGTCGTTAGACCCTTTATACTGAGGCACGTGCCCCAGTACACATCTGTTCTGCTGTGTCAAATCAAAAGCTTGTCAGTGCATTCATTTAGATTGATAATCCCGGAAAATATAAACGCAGTATCCCAATCAACGCTTGTAAAAACAAAACAGTTTAACCGGAAACACAAACCGATGCAAGCAGAGTTCCATGACAGCGCGCTCTTAGGAGCGTCAAATAGTCACTGCAGCACGCAAACAGAAGTCCAGGGGCGGACTCGGGACAAAGTGCTACTGAGTGGGCCCACACACACACACACACACACACACACACACACACACACACACAGCACACTCTCAAAAGACTCACACACACGTACACACAAACACTCTCAATCACACAGTCACAGAACCCCCAGTCTCATGTGTTCTTGTGTCTTTTGTCTCGTCTTCTGTCCCCTGTCCCCTGTCCTCTCTCCCCTGTCCTATCTCCCCTGTCCCCTGTCCTGCAGAGGAGCTGACAGCTGTGAGAAGCGTGTCGGTGCCACCAGCTGCATGGAGGAGCTGGCTCCTCCCGCCTCCAACAGCGACCACAGGGCCTGCTTCTCTCGCCCCATGCTGGACTCCTCCCGCTCCCTCCTGCACTGCTACATCAGCGAGGAGCAGCAGGGCCCAGGCCAGAGGCCCAGGCCTGGGGCTGGAGTGGGTGGAGCCCCCCAGGCAGGGCATGCCCCCGGCAGGTTCGGCAGCCCAGAGGAGGCGGGGGGTCTGGGGCTGGAGGGGGTGGCAGTGATTGGGAACCGGGCTGAGAGAGAGTCCGAACTCCTGGCCCACTTCAACATCCCCAACTTTGTGAACTCGGAGAACAGCTCCACTCTGGGGGAGGATTACCTGCTGCTGGGGGGCCCGCCAATCATCCTGGAGGGGGACTGTTCGCCCAATAGGAACCGTGATGTGGTTGACTGAGGTTCCCCCCCCTCCTGTGAGGATGTGGTTGGTGCACGCTGCTGACCTCATGCATGTCCCGGCTTCTTCACCAGCCATTCCTGTATGGTGAGGTGCGTGAGGACATGACACCCTCTGGCCATCCAGAACATACGAGGATTCAGGAAACAGGACAGGAAACAGGAAATAGGACAGGAAACAGGACTCATCAGTAGCAACTCTTGTTAGAATTATGTTCCCCAATGTACAGTTCTAAGACAACATGTATTCATCTTAATAATATCGTATTTATTTAACAGACACTTATCCTAAAGGATGTCCAGGGGGGATTTGAACCTGCCACTTCTTCTTGATCTGCATTCACCGAGTTCTTCACAAGCCAACCCACAACCGCTGTTCATCTGGGCTCCCCCCGTCGTCATGGCGACTTTCTAGCGATTCTAACATGGTTTGGGGTGAGCCAGGTCGTTAACGAGCCACCTCGTTAGAGCTCCACGGAGTCACCAAGGTCGGCGGTTCCGCCTGGACCAGGAAGAGGAGAGCCCGTCCATCACCAGGCCCTGACTGCCATATGGGAGATGAGCATTTGTCTGGAACTAAACAACCGTCAGAGAGGTCAAATGCATCCTGACATCATTAAGGAGACTGGTGATCTGACACCAGTGATTTGTCTATGGGTATAGTGTGGCAGTAAATGCAAATATATGCTTATGTGTTGTTGTGAGATGCTAATGATATGCTAAGGAGCCGGGTGAGAGACAGAGGAAGATGTGAAGCCAGTGATTGGTCGTGATCAAGAGGTTTGGGGGGAAGGTGAAAGGATAAATTGAAAAATATTGAAAGGTTATTTATTTTGACCATATATGGAATAAATGACATACTTAAACACAAATAAAACAGGGCTCTCTCTATACACACAAAACAATCTACAAAAATAAAGCCTTAACGTATTGCTTCAGCATCCGTGAGCATACTCATGGCATGAATATTTATGAGCTACGGTAGCGAACCCTTTGTACAACAAAGAGGTGTGTGTAATGTGTGTGAGAGAGAGACAGGTGTGTAATGTGTGTGTGAGAGAGAGACAGGTGTGTAATGTGTGTGTGAGAGAGAGAGAGACAGGTGTGTAATGTGTGTGTGAGAGAGACAGGTGTGTAATGTGTGTGTGAGAGAGACAGCTGTGTAATGTGTGTGTGAGAGAGAGACAGGTGTTTAATGTGTGTGTGAGAGAGAGACAGGTGTGTATGTGTGTGTGAGAGAGACAGGTGTGTAATGTGTGTGTGAGAGAGACAGGTGTGTAATGTGTGTGTGAGAGAGACAGGTGTGTAATGTGTGTGTGAGAGAGACAGGTGTGTAATGTGTGTGTGAGAGAGACAGGTGTGTAATGTGTGTGTGAGAGAGACAGGTGTGTAATGTGTGTGTGAGAGAGAGAGAGACAGGTGTGTAATGTGTGTGTGAGAGAGACAGGTGTGTAATGTGTGTGTGAGAGAGACAGGTGTGTAATGTGTGTGTGAGAGAGACAGGTGTGTAATGTGTGTGTGAGAGAGAGAGACAGGTGTGTAATGTGTGTGTGAGAGAGACAGCTGTGTAATGTGTGTGTGAGAGAGACAGAGAACGAGAACAGTGTGTTTGTGTCCATGTGGGAGAAAGACCATGAAAGAGATGAGCACAGATGGTGTGTTTGTGGGAAGGTGTGTGTGTGAACATGTGTGTGAGCGCGTGTGCGAGAGCGAGCGCGGGTGTCAGGTGGTCCAGGCTCCGCCGGCTCCGCCCAGGTGGGCGGGGCTAGGGATGACCACACCCTGCTGCTGGAGCGCTCTCAGGATGTCCAGGATGGAGTCCAGCTCCAGGCGGAACACATCCAGCTCGCGGCTCCTCTCCTGGGCCAGCCTCCGCCAGGCCTGCACCTCCCCTGACTCCCCCTGCTGCTGCCCCGGCAGCCTCCGGCCCACCACCTGGGGCAGGGGAGGGGGGGTGGAGAGGAGGGGGAAGGGGGGAGGAGAGGAGGTAGAAGGGGGGGAGGAGAGGAGGGGGAAGGGGGGTGGAGAGGAGGGGGAAGGGGGGTGGAGAGGAGGTGGAAGGTGGGAGGAGAGGAGGGGGAAGGGGGGTGGAGAGGAGCGGGAAGGGGGTGGAGAGGAGGGGGAAGGGGGTGGAGAGGAGGGGGAAGGGGGGTGGAGAGGAGGGGGAAGGGGGGAGGAGAGGAGGGGGAGGGGGGGTGGAGAGGAGAGGGAGGGTGTGGAGGGGGGGTGAAGAGGAAGGGGAGGGGGGGTGGAGAGGAGGGGGAGGGGGGATGGAGAGGAGGGGGAAGGGGGGTGGAGAGGAGGGGGAGGGTGTGGAGGGGGGGTGGAGAAGAGGGGGAGGGGGGTGGAGGAGGGGTGGAGAGGAGGGGGAGGGTGTGGAGGGGGGGTGGAGAGGAGGGGGAAGGGGGGAGGAGAAGAGAGGAGGGGGAGGGTGTGGAGGGGGGGTGGAGAGGACGGGGAGGGGGGTGGAGGAGGGGTGATGGGTTGTTGGTTACCTGGGCCGTAAGAGACGGGCATACTAAACACTAAACAAATATTGTAATTTCTGTTGTATGCTCCTTTTGTATGTATGTGTGCGTGTGTGCGTGCGTGTGCGCGTGTGTGTGCGTGTGTGCGTGTGTATGCATCAGTAATCACCCGCTGGAGCAGGTCTCCTCCCTCCAGGGCTGTGTGTGTGTGTGTTCAGTCTGAACGTGTGGTGTGTGTGTTCAGTCTGAACGTGTGTGTGTGTTCATCCTGAGCGTGTGTGTGTGTTCAGTCTGAGCGTGTGTGTGTGTTCAGTCTGAGCGTGTGTGTGTGTTCAGTCTGAGCGTGTGTGTGTGTTCAGTCTGAGCGTGTGTGTCTGTTCAGTCTGAGCATGTGTGTGTGTTCAGTCTGAGCGTGTGTGTGTGTTCAGTCTGAGCGTGTGTGTTCAGTCTGAGCGTGTCTGTGTTCAGTCTGAGCGTGTGTGTGTGTTCAGTCTGAGCGTGTGTGTGTGTTCAGTCTGAGCGTGTGTGTTCAGTCTGAGCGTGTGTGTGTGTTCAGTCTGTGTCTGTGTGTTTGTGTTCAGTCTGAGCGTGTGTGTTCAGTCTGAGCGTGTGTGTGTGTTCAGTCTGAGCGTGTGTGTTCAGTCTGAGCGTGTGTGTTCAGTCTGAGCGTGTGTGTTCAGTCTGAGCGTGTGTGTGTGTTCAGTCTGTGTCTGTGTGTTTGTGTTCAGTCTGAGCGTGTGTGTTCAGTCTGAGCATGTGTGTGTGGTCAGTCTGAGCGCGTGTGTGTGTTCAGTCTGAGCGTGTGTGTGTGTTCAGTCTGAGTGTGTGTGTTCAGTCTGAGCGTGTCTGTGTTCAGTCTGAGCGTGTGTGTGTGTTCAGTCTGAGCGTGTGTGTGTGTTCAGTCTGAGCGTGTGTGTTCAGTCTGAGCGTGTGTGTTCAGTCTGAGCGTGTGTGTGTGTTCAGTCTGTGTCTGTGTGTTTGTGTTCAGTCTGAGCGTGTGTGTTCAGTCTGAGCATGTGTGTGTGGTCAGTCTGAGCGTGTGTGTGTGTTCAGTCTGAGCGTGTGTGTGTGTTCAGTCTGAGTGTGTGTGTTCAGTCTGAGCGTGTCTGTGTTCAGTCTGAGCGTGTGTGTGTGTTCAGTCTGAGCGTGTGTGTGTGTTCAGTCTGAGCGTGTGTGTTCAGTCTGAGCGTGTCTGTTCAGTCTGAGCGTGTGTGTGTGTTCAGTCTGTGTCTGTGTGTTTGTGTTCAGTCTGAGCGTGTGTGTTCAGTCTGAGCGTGTGTGTTCAGTCTGAGCGTGTGTGTGTGTTCAGTCTGTGTCTGTGTGTTTGTGTACCTGCTGCAGCTCCCTCTCCCTCTGAGCGTGTCGGACCTCCATGCTGTGGATCTTCCTGTCCAGGCTGAGGAAGTGTCTGAGCTGGGGGCTGTGGGCCTCCGTCGCCTGCTTCAGGTCCTCCAGCAGCCTGGACAGCTACACACACACACACACACACACACACACACACACACACACACACACACACACACACACACACACACACACACACACACACACACACACACACACACACACACACACACACACACACACACACACGGTCAGCCTTCCATCCCTCCTTCCAACCATCCCTCTCTTCTCATTTCCCAGTGTGGCCCTTTGTGAAATTGACTTTGACCCCCGGAATGACATTCATATACCACTCTATCTATCCATCCATCACTTCTGAAGAAGATGAATAAGGACATGAATAGGTTTTTCTGTACTGAATGAATGATGCATAAGCAAGTATTCAAGGAGTGAACCTAGCATGTAGAGAACAGTGGTCAGCCACAGGGGGGAGGGGGAGGAGGAAAGGAGGGAGAGAGCTTTTACCAGACAGAGAGAGAGAGAGAATGGGCGAGGCACAGCCAGAGACAACAGCAGGCTGAGAGAGAGAGAATGGGCGAGGCACAGCCAGAGACAACAGCAGGCTGAGAGAGAGAGAATGGGCGAGGCACAGCCAGAGACAACAGCAGGCTGAGAGAGAGAGAATGGGCGAGGCACAGCCAGAGACAACAGCAGGCTGAGAGAGAGAGAATGGGCGAGGCACAGCCAGAGACAACAGCAGGCTGAGAGAGAGAGAATGGGCGAGGCACAGCCAGAGACAACAGCAGGCTGAGAGAGAGAGAATGGGCGAGGCACAGCCAGAGACAACAGCAGGCTGAGAGAGAGAGAATGGGCGAGGCACAGCCAGAGACAACAGCAGGCTGAGAGAGAGAGAATGGGCGAGGCACAGCCAGAGACAACAGCAGGCTGAGAGAGAGAGAATGGGCGAGGCACAGCCAGAGACAACAGCAGGCTGAGAGAGAGAGAATGGGCGAGGCACAGCCAGAGACAACAGCAGGCTGAGAGAGAGAGAATGGGCGAGGCACAGCCAGAGACAACAGCAGGCTGAGAGAGAGAGAATGGGCGAGGCACAGCCAGAGACAACAGCAGGCTGAGAGAGAGAGAATGGGCGAGGCACAGCCAGAGACAACAGCAGGCTGAGAGAGAGTGTGGGAGTGCGCTCAGGATTGGAAACAGTAACATTCTTTGTGGTTGGCTGACAGTAACATTCTTTGTGGTTGGCTGACAGTAACATTCTTTGTGGTTGGCTGACAGTAACATTCTTTGTGGTTGGCTGACAGTAACATTCTTTGTGGTTGGCTGACAGTAACATTCTTTGTGGTTGGCTGACAGTAACATTCTTTGTGGTTGGCTGACAGTAACATTCTTTGTGGTTGGCTGACAGTAACATTCTTTGTGGTTGGCTGACAGTAACATTCTTTGTGGTTGGCTGACAGTAACATTCTTTGTGGTTGGCTGACAGTAACATTCTTTGTGGTTGGCTGACAGTAACATTCTTTGTGGTTGGCTGACAGTAACATTCTTTGTGGTTGGCTGACAGTAACATTCTTTGTGGTTGGCTGACAGTAACATTCTTTGTGGTTGGCTGACAGTAACATTCTTTGTGGTTGTGAACGTTGCCTGGAATGAACAGCACCCTGATAGCACAGTAGAAATGTATTGAGAAAGCATTGAGAGAACTATATCCATCCATCCCTTCTGGTTGTGGAGAGTCAGTGCGGTTGTGGTTGTGGAGAGTCAGTGCGGTTGTGGTTGAGGAGAGTCAGTGCGGTTGTGGTTGAGGAGAGTCAGTGCGGTTGTGGTTGTGGAGAGTCAGTCTGGTTGTGGTTGTGGAGAGTCAGTGCGGTTGTGGTTGTGGAGAGTCAGTGTGGTTGTAGTTGTGGAGCCCCCACCTGCTCCTGAAGAGCGTCCTCTCTGAGCTTGGACACGGCCAGTGCCTCCTTGGTGCCCTGAAGATCCTTCAACTGCTCACGCAGGTGCTGCACCACCACCTGGACACACACACACACACACTCAGAATTCAGTTCCATAACAAATCCACGTTTTCCCTCCCCCTGAGGTGAGCCCTAGCCCTTACCTCCTGTGTGGCGATGTGATTGGTCAGTTGGGCCAGCTTGGAGGAGGAGTGTTCCAGGGCGTGGCGGGCCAGCAGGCGCTCCAGCTCCCCCTGGTGGACGAGCTGAAGACACGACAGCTGCTCCGCCGAGCTCTCCTGGAGCCTGGGCGCACAAACACACACACACACAAACACACACACACACAGAGGAACCACACGCACACACAAACACACATGTCATATACACACACACACACACACAGAGGAACCACACGCACACACAAACACACATGTCATATACACACACACACACACATATAAACACGCATGCATGAATACAAGCATAAACACACATACACAGGAACCACGCACACTCACACAAACATACACACAGGAACACACACCCACACACACACGTCACATACACACAGGAACACACACACACATCAAACACCAGCAGAGGCTCACACATGCTCCTGTTCCTTCCCCCCCTGTACTGTACAGCACTTTGCCAACCAGGCCTCATGCTGGGCTGCTCCAGGTATGGATTATGTATGGATAGGTATTATATATTAATACATGCCTATCTGATGGGATTATTCCTCTGGCACTAACTACAGGTAGGTGGCTGCTGGGGGCTGCTGGTGGTTGCTGGGGGCTGCTGGTGGTTGCTGGGGGCTGCCTGGGCCAATGACAGCGCGGGGGCTGCAGATTCTCAGCTTGTCAAAACACTAAGCAACTGGAAGTGTGTGTGTCTGTTAGCTGGTGTGTACTGTCTGCTGAATGAGTGGAGTGTTTATCCTCCCACACACATACACACGTGTGTGTACATCTCTGTGTGTGTAGGTGTGTGTACATCTCTGTGTGTATATATATATATATCTGTGTGTGTGGGTCTCTATCTGTTCCCGCTAGCTTCCCGTGCAGTGTTAAAGAGACGGCCCCTGGTGTCGAGCCCCACCTGCGGAGCTCCTCTCGGGCCAGCGCCGCCTCCTCCCTCAGGGCCAGCCCCTCCTGTCTCCTCTCCCCCTCCAGCCTCTCCAGCTTCTCCCGCAGCGCCTCCTTCTCCTGCAGCACCTCGGAGATGTGGCTCCCCGCGAACGCCGTGGGCTGGTAGGCCTTCTCGTCCAGGGTGGGGGGGAAGGCCGCCTCGCCCCGCTCCGCCGGGCCGGCCGGGGCCTTGGGGGGAGGCGGTGGCCTCCGGGGGTCCCCGGGCCTGAGGCCGGGCGCCGGGCCGCCCAGCATGGTCCTCCTCTCTCTCTGGAGGCGGTCCACGGTGCGGGTCAGCTCCTGCACGCTGCGGGTCTTGGCCGCCAACTCCTGGGTGAGACGCTCGATCCGGGCGCCCTGCGCCGCTTCGGTCTGGAGCTGGTGGCGAGAGGGGCTACGCTGGCCTCGGCCTGGTCCTGGTTCTAGGCTTGGTTTTGTTCCTGGCCCTGGTTCTGGTCCTGGTTCTGGTCCTGGTCCTGGTTCTGGTCCTGGTTCTGGTCCTGGCCCTGTTCCTGGCCCTGTTCCTGGTCCAGCCTGGTCTCGCTGGGAGAGCTGGTCCTGGAGGAGGTGGACCTGGTCCTGCAGGGCTTGCTCCCGGCTCTGCTGGCTCTCCTGCAGCCGGCCCAGCTCCTCCTGCAGGAGTCGAACCCGGGTCGCCCAGGACTCGGACGAGCCGGTCCCAGCAGCCACCTGGCGCTCCAGCTCTGAGATCTGCTGCTCATACTGGAGCTGACACACACACACACACAGACACACACATACACACACAGACACACACACACACACACAATATGAACAATATCCTTCCCATCTACAGTCCAAATCTCAGTTTCCTGTCCGGGAGTCCTTGTGTGCTGACAGTGTTCATAACACTCCTGGCTCTCCTCCTACACCTCCAGCATTTGAACGAACCATGAATTGAGGCACGACTCATGCAGATGGGTGAATGGAGGCCTTGCCTGAGAGTGTGTGTGTGTGAGGTTATAGATCAGCTCTGTGTGTGTGTGTGTGTGTGTGTGCGTGTGTGTGTGTGTGTGGAGGATATAGTACAGCTCTGTGTGTGAGTGTGTGTGTGTGTGTGTGAGGATATAGATCAGCTCTGAGTGTGTGTGTGTGTGTGTGTGTGCGGGCTGGCCTTGTGCAGTGGTCACCACCACAGTACTTAGGTTTCAGAAACTGAAGAAAGGGCTTCGAATACTCAAAGTACTGTGGTACTCAGGAGGAACAAATACCTATCGACAACACTTTGAAAGTGTTACAGATCCAGTATTGTGCCCAGATATACAAAATGTATCTTGCAAGGATCCAGTGTTGTACCCAGCTGTGGTGAGCGCTCCTTGCAAGGATCCAGTGTTATACCCAGCTGTGGTGAGCGCTCCTTGCAAGGATCCAGTGTTGTACCCAGCAGTGGTGAGCGCTCCTTGCAAGGATCCAGTGTTGTACCCAGCTGTGGTGAGTGCTCCTTGCAAGGATCCAGTGTTGTACCCAGCTGTGGTGAGTGCTCCTTGCAAGGATCCAGTGTTGTACCTTGATGCGTTGGAAGCGTTGCTCCATGGTCCTCAGGCTCCTCTTGGCGTCGTCGTCTTTGCCCTCCAGCTCCGCCTCCAGCCTGTGGACGCGGCGCTCCCATAGGGCGGCTGTCTGGGTGGGAGGCTCCTCTTCCTGGGCGGCGGCGGCGGCGTAGAGGAGAGCTGGGAGGGAGTTGGGGTTCCTGCGTTTCAGGATCGCCTCCAGCTCCTTCACCTGGAGAACCAGGGGTTCAACATGTTACACTGCAGCCAGGAGAACACGGGGAGAACCGTCGAGAACTAATGTTCCTCTTTAGCAGGTAGCAGGTTAACAGCACACACACAGACACACACACACAGACACACACACACACAGACACACACACAGACACACACAGACACACACACAGACACACACAGACTCATCCCAGCGTACTTGGCGTTCTAGGTCCTGAGTCCTCCTAGCGTCAGCAGCTCTCTCCTGGGCTCTGCTCTGTCGCTGGGCAGCTCGACTCCTCCCCACCTCTGCCTTCAGCTTCTCCACCTGGGACCAGCACACACACCCAGCACACACACACCCAGCACACACACACCCAGCACACACACACCCAGCACACCCAGCCAGCACACACACACACCCAGGACACACACACCCAGCACACCCAGCCAGCACACACACACACCCAGGACACACACACCCAGCACACAAAGCCAGCACACACACCCAGCACACACACACACCCAGCACACACAGCCAGCACACACACCCAGCACACACACACACCCAGCACACAAAGCCAGCACACACACCCAGCACACACACACACCCAGCACACACAGCCAGCACACACAACCAGCACACACACACAGTCCATATCCGACATCCTCACACGTCCGGCCGCTTGCCTGTTAATGGCAATGTTTTATGGAGCTAGCAAACATTTTCAGCATCTGAGGAGCAACTGACGCACCATGTAGCATTTGGATTTGACATTCACTACATGATTCATTCCCCCCCAAATTATACAATTTCAACAAAGGTAACTATTGTTGCTTCATTTCTTTGAGCAAACGTTTGCTCTAGCCTGGTCGATTCTGGGTTCTGACCATTTGTGATCTGCCTTAAACTGTCGTTTAAACCATGAATTGTTCGTGTGAGTTTTCCGTGTTTCATCACCCTTCATATCAATACAACCAGTTCCGTTTATTATTACATTATTTACTAGAGCACAAACTTGTTTACAATGGCAAAACATTTTTACAAGAGTAAAAAAGCTATTTTAACTTGATTGTGCTCAAAGTGCAACTGAATGATACATTTACACAACACACAATCTCTCACTCACACTGTCTCTCTCACACACCACACAGTCTCCCCCTCCCCCTCCCCCTCCCCCTCCCCCTCCCTCTCCCCCTCCCTCTCCCTCTCCCCCTCCCTCTCCCTCTCCCTCTCCCTCTCCCTCTCCCTCTCCCTCTCCCTCTCCCTCTCCCTCTCCCTCTCCCTCTCCCTCTCCCTCCCCCTCCCCCTCCCCCTCCCCCTCCCCCTCCCCCTCCCTCTCCCTCTCCCCCTCCCCCTCCCTCTCCCTCTCCCTCTCCCTCTCCCTCTCCCTCTCCCTCTCCCTCTCCCTCTCCCTCTCCCTCTCCCTCTCCCTCTCCCTCTCCCTCTCCCTCTCCCTCTCCCTCTCTCACACCCACCCACCCACCTGCAGGGTGAGCTTGCTGATCTCCTCCGTGGCTTCCTTCAGCCTGGCTGTGTCTCGGTCCAGCAGGTCCTGGTTGTCAGCGTACCACTGCAGCCTCCTGGTCAGAGCACACACCTCCTCACAGTGCCTCTCCTCCTGCAGCCTCTGCTGCTCCCAGCCTGCCTGCTGCTCCCATCCTGCCTGGCCTGGGGGGGGCATTAGGTGTGTGTGTGTGGGGGGGGGGAGGCAGGGATAATGTGGTTACCTGAGGTGTCACTATAAACTTGTAGAAAACAAAAAAAATGGGATTTAAGGGAAAATTTGACATTCAAAAGGTTAAAACTTTTCTGTTTAGTCAGTTCTACAGCTAATAAAGTGTGTGTGTGTGCTTTGAAAATGTCACTACAAATAATGCAAACCTGAAGTGTGTGTGTGTGTTTGTCTGTATATGTTTCATATATAGCTTTTAGATTACAAATAATGCATCTATATGTCTGCATAGGTATCATATAACTTAAATTTTATAAATAAAGTAAACCTGTTACTGTATATTGTTCCTGTTCTTGTTTCTGTTGCTAGTTGGAGACGACGGGGGGCGGGGCATTCTCATTCTTATTTTATAGTTCTTTCCCCTGGAACAGATTTCATGTTCCAACCGAGGGGGGCTGGCACTGTCTTAGTGTCTAGGGCTGCATCAGATACCCTTTTTTGCTCTGCTAAATTGCTGCACTAGTCCACACTTGACCGGTGGGGACCTCGTTCTAAATATCAACGTAACTGTTAGCTGCTCCTGGCATTCTCTAATCCCTGCTCTCCCCTCTCTATCGTCCCCCCTCCACACATCCCCTGTGGTGTGGGGGATTTGAGCTGTCAGCATCTGCCTGGTCGTCAGTCTGCCAATGCTGGACCTGGTCGCCAGTCGACATCGATCTGTGATGGTCTGCCAAAGCTGGATCTAGTTGCCAAGTGGACATGGATCTGTGACAGTCTGCCAAAGCTGGATCTAGTCGTCATGTGGACATGGATCTCCCTGACGGAGAACAGCGGTTCCCGGTCCCTTTCCTCACCCCCCTGCCTGTGATACTGCCTGTGATGCTGCACTGCCTGTGATGCTGCACCGATCACAGTCCCCAGCCCTCTGGCTACCTCTGCTTAAACTGACATTTACCAACTCTGATCCAAGTGGAACACTGGATGTTGGTGTTTCAACACCTATTGACACTTCCCTGTTGTATGACTCTGTTTAGCCTGTGTTCTGCTCCTCTCTTTCACCAACCGTCTCTGGAGGAGGGGATCCCTCTCTGAAGTGCTCCTCCCAAGGTTTGTTCCATTTTTCTCCTCTAGTGAGTTTTTCTGGGAGTTTTTCCTTGTTTTCCTTGAGGTGCAATGGTTGAGGGGCAGTTCTATGGGCGCATGTGAAGCCCTCAGTGACATTGCTTGTAAAAAGGGCTGTACAGATCGATTTGATTTGATTTAACGGCCACATCGTCACACATTTCCACATTTGAAAAGCAAACCTCCGCCCCTGGAATAATGTAGCGTTACGCTTAGAAGACGCTTGTAATACGGGGTCAATTTCAAAAAGGAGCATTTGTAAAGTCTTCAGATATGATGTTGTTCTGTACAGTGTGATATTGCAGTAGAGGTGTCACTGTTGCACTGTGCCTGGAAAAAGACTGCCCATTCCTTGACCCTGACCATGGAGGACTGTTAGAACTACGTATCTTCTGCTGTCAAAAGCAGCTACCTCAAACACCATTTCCTGTTTCTTTAAAGCAAAGCATACTGTTTCTTTGGTGCAGACAGTTTGAAAGGTTGTTAGTGCACTTTGGTAGGAAAACTATGCCTTTTCTACATGAATATGGTATTAATATATTCCTATATACAGAAACATGATCTGTGGCCACGCCCCTAGACAGCCTCACCTGTGGAGGTGAGAGCCTGGACTCTCTCTTTCCTCATCACCTGCAGGTCCACCTCCAGACCCTGCTTCTCCTGCTTCAGTCTGGAGGTCTCCTCCACCAGCCTGGCCTCCACCCTCTACACACACACACACACGCACATCAACACGCATATACATCCACAAAAACACAAACACACACAACCTGTGAGATCCCAGTTATCTATAGGGCCTTGCAGTGAGAGCCCAGTTATCTATAGGGCCTTGCTGTGAGAGCCCAGTTATCTATAGGGCCTTGCTGTGAGAGCCCAGTTATCTATAGGGCCTTGCTGTGAGAGCCCAGTTATCTATAGGGCTTTACAGTGAGATCCCAATTATTTATAGGGCCTTGCTGTTAACCGAGTCCAGACTGTAGGTGAGGCGTGCTCACCTTTGCAGCCTGGATCTGACCAAGCAGCTCTGTGATTCGCTGACTCTGGTCCACAACGCCTACATTTCCCACAGTCCTCTGCATGTTGCTCTTGTTCAACTGCTCCCTGTTCACATGAGACATGCTTTTTATATTGATCTGTTATCACTGGCAATGTAATACTTACAAAATGTGTGTGTGTGTGGAAGCGAGCGAGAGATAGTATGTGTGTAAGTGGGTGAGAGAATGTGTGTGTGTGTGAGAGCATGAGAGAGATAGTGAGTGTGTGTGTGTGTGTGTGTCTGTGAGAGCATGAGAGAGATAGTGAGTGTGTGTGTGTGTGTGTGTGTGTGTAAAGTGACCTGGTGAGGGCCAGCTCACTGAGCAGCCTCTGGTTCTCCAGGAACATGGCCTCTTCGTCCACTTTCCTCTGGGCCTGCAGGGACTTCATCTGCTGGTACAGCTTCTCATTCTCCTGCAAGCCACACAGACATGAACACACACACACACAGGCAGGCAGAGAGACAGGCAAGCAGAAAGACACAGAGAAAAACTGAGAGATTGAAAGAGAGAGAGACAGGCAGAAAGAGAGACAGACCTGTTGGTAACAGAGAGATAGACAGGCAGAGAGACAGACAGACAGGCAGAGACACAGACAGGCAGAGACAGACCTGTTGGTAACAGACAGACAGACAGACAGGCAGAGAGAGACACACAGACCTGGTGGTATCCCTGGATGAGGGTCTCCTGGTTGTTCATCTCCTTCTCCATCAGCTGGATCTTGTCAGAGAGAGGATCTGAGGGATCCACACACCACCTCCCCCTCCTGCTGGTCTCCTCCACGCTGTGCAGCTGGGGAACACACACACACACACACCTTAATACACACTCATTAGGACATGAATAAACACACACAAATACACACACAGACATACGGTATACACAAACACGTGGACGAGAGAGTGTGAGGGCGGAGAGAAGAGAACAGGATTCTGAAGAACTCTAAAGACCACCAGAGGAGCACCTGACATGCTGAATACAGACCCAGAACAACAACATGTTGTCGCTAAATAGCTAAAAGCCCATGTGAAATGCACTCATGAAAAGATATTATTGGAAGTGGCACCCCCCCCCCTGTCTTGTTCTCCGCCTTTGACAAGCACGCAAAGAGCAGCTAAATAAATGAGCTGATTTAGTGCCATGGCAACATGAACAGTGACATAACCTGATCTGAAACTTAAGTGAGAACCTTACTTACATGTTTGTTTTTTTTCCCTTTTCATTTACTTACGTAATGTTTCATTGGCTGTGCAACATACTTGTTTACCTATTCACAACCTTGATAATCTTTATATTTGTAAGTTTGTGTTGCAAGTCAAGGTTTTGGAACTCTTGAAAGACCAGGGGTCCGTTCTCCGTACGTCGCTTATTACATCCGAGATCAAATGACACATCCAAGATGACATCATCTTGCTAATCAGGATCTGGCTAATTCGGTTCTTTGAACACCCATGTTGTTTATAATTAGTATAGCTGGATTGAGTAATGCGTTGGTCTAAAAGGGGGTATGTATCGATAGTAGAAACCTTGATCAGCAACGCTGCTATTGGCTGCTCACATAAGTCTATGGCTGCTCACCTTGGCCAAAAAGAGCGCCCTGTTTTTGCCGCAACAGCTTGCTCGAAAGTTACTCCGATTTTGAAGATTTAATCAGAAAGCCAGGGAACACCTCAAAGTCTGGAAAATCCAAGACAGAAGGCTGACAAAAAGTAGCAGACCAAATTAAATGTACAGTAGTGACCACGCGTTTTATCACTTATTACAGTAAGCTAGGCCTATGTTTTTTTTTATTTTTTTATTTATCATCTTTAATGTCATATGATGTGGTTTCAACACATGTATGATGTAAATGACACCCTCACAAAAAAACGATAGGCGATCCTCTCAAAAAGTATAGGCTAGCATATCGCGCTGTGCTTAAGGACCCTATCTATCACGCAATGAGCAATTCATTCAGTTTCATGTTAAATTCTGCTAATTATTCTTGCACCTTCAGCAACAGGTTCCTGTAGTAAAAACGGGCAAGACATGTCTGTGACAGACTTCCTGTATCGCCTCTGCTTGTAAAGCTTCAATCTAATCGTGTTTACATCAAATAAACCAGCTCTCGAGCAGGTTTAAGCTTACGGACCTGTTGCTATGACAGCAAGTCCAGGATGAGCTTCGAAGGAACCGAACAATCCAAGATCGTCAACAATCGAATCCAACTAACTGGGAATGCTTTTAAAACGACAGGTGACGCTCAGCGAGCAGGAGAGGACTGGAAGGAGCGAGACTGGAAGCAGCAGGGACACTGTTGAACACGGCGCCCCGTTCCAAAGGAGCCAAAGACAGTGGAGCTGCTGAAGCAGTGCTCACGCCAACGCCAGGATACCGCCAACCCTCCCCAGCCAGATCGTGGAGCTCTGCTGCCCGGACTGCTCATCCCACTCGCGCACTGACGTTTGAAGTTCCTTCACTGTTTGTTCACTGGTACACGCGAGTCCACTGTGTCGAGTGCCCATGTTGAGTAACTTTGGAAGTTTACACAGTTTTAGCACTGATTACACCACACCACACACCCAGGTCCTCCAGGCTGACCCAGGTCCTCCAGCTGACCCAGGTCCTCCAGCTGACCCAGGTCCACCAGCTGACCCAGGTCCACCAGCTGGCCCAGGTCCACCAGCTGGCCCAGGTCCACCAGCTGACCCAGGTCCACCAGCTGACCCAGGTCCTCCAGCTGGCCCAGGTCCTCCAGCTGACCCAGGTCCACCAGCTGACCCTGGTCCTCCAGCTGACCCAGGTCCTCCAGCTGGCCCAGGTCCACCAGCTGACCCAGGTCCACCAGCTGACCCAGGTCCATCAGCTGACCCAGGTCCACCAGCTGACCCAGGTCCATCAGCTGACCCAGGTCCATCAGCTGACCCAGGTCCACCAGCTGACCCAGGTCCTCCAGCTGACCCAGGTCCATCAGCTGACCCAGGTCCACCAGCTGACCCAGGTCCATCAGCTGACCCAGGTCCATCAGCTGGCCCAGGTCCACCAGCTGACCCAGGTCCCCAGACCCCCTGCAAGAGCCTTTCGAAGCGACCTGACATTAAAGACTCCCCTTTTTAATATGTAATACAATTATATCTTTTAAATCCCGATTCCTGAAGTGCTGACGTCATCTTTGGAGTGGGGATACGGTTCGCTCCTCAGAGTAGCGATTTAGATTAAGTGGAGGCCCCAGCGCCCCCATCTGTGACATATATCAAATATACGTTAATAAATGAAGTGTGTGTGTGTGTACCTTGCTCTGAAGGAGGAAGTTCTCCTGTCTCAGAGAGCTGAGCTCTTGCTGGGTCAGCTGGTCTCTGGCAGTCCCCTCCTCTCTGTCCTGGTCAGACTGCAGTCTCACCCTGTCCACCAGGGGCCGCTCCTCAGCCCTGCTCTCCTCCCTCCACCCAGGCTGCCACGCGGCACAGGAGAAGAAGACAGCGTGACGCGTGTGAAATCCCCCCCCCCTTCCCAAAACATCCCAGCAGTATCACCCGTGAGGTCAGCTCATTCTCACCTCTCTCCTTCCACCCTCGGGGCGTTCCCTGGTTTCCCGGGAGACGTTGGCGGTGTTTTGGCGCCCGCCGGTGTCGATCTGGTGCTGGAGGAAGGCGGCGAAGGACTGGACGGACGCCACGAGCTCGCCGCTCACTCTGAGAGCCTGCGGAGCTGCAGAACACACGCTCACTCTGAGAGCCTGCAGAACACACGCTGGAGGGAGGTCTTTGCTAGCTACAAGCACGTCAACATGTGTGCGTATCTGTACGGCGCTTTGGATCAAAGCGTCTGTCGAACTATTCGAATGTCGAATTGAAGTGGCGTGGAAATATGAAGTGGGACATGAAGCGACATAAAGGATCGACCTAATCCGAGCCATGGAGAGTGACTTCCAGAGTCGCTTGTCTAGACGAGGTGTGTGTCTGGTACCTTGTGTCTGCTCAGACGGAGCAGGACTGGAACTGATGGTTCTCGTCTGGTCCAGGGTTGATGGAGGTTTGGCCCCAGCTCCAGCCCCGGGCCTCACCCCAGCCTTAGCCCCAGTCTTAGCTCCAGCCCTCACCCCAGCCCTAGCCCCAGCCCCAGACATTACCCTCCCCCCGGCCCCAGCCCCAGCCCCAGCCCCATGTCTGCCTGGCCCGGGGCTCCGGGGGGCCACAGTGGGAGGCTTCCTCCCCCCTCCTCTCCCTCTCCTCTGGGGGGCGCTGGGCGGACCAGAGGCGGCAGACCAGCCAGGTACCTGAGGAGACACACAGCATCATTGGTGGGACTGATAACTAGCGGGAGGGAAACACAACCTTGCATCTGTGCTAGTGCCAATCCCCCGAGAAAATAAAAGCAGCAAAAATAACTGGACAGTGAAAGGTGTATTTCCTCTTCCCTTCCAACAGCCTTCTAGTTACTCACAACAATCATGTCACATTGTGGTTTGATGGCCCTTTAAGTTAGTCATTGTTGTTGTTAGGTGAATGTTGGATTCACCAACCGGCCCTTTAAGAGCTTGCGTGTTGGCTAACCTGGCGCTGCTGGTTTGTGCCGGGCGAGGAGAGCAGGTCCGGGGGCCAGAGCCCCCCCTCCTGCATCAGCCTGGACACCTCCTCTCTGATGCTGGGGGGCCGGGGGGCTGGGGAGGGGGGGTCAGGGGAGGGGGCGGAGGCCCAGCGTCGGGGGCTCATCTGCGGGGAGCACCTCTCCCCAGACCTGCCTGGGCTGTAAGGCTGGAGCTCAGCACCGCTGTGGAGAGGACACACAGGAGGCCGCATGCAGGTTCATGTGACACTGAGGTAGGGTTTGGGTGCGTGTGTGTCTCCACTCTCCAGACACTGAGTGTGTGATGAGACAGGTAAGCCAATCTCTCATCTGGGAGCTCCCTTCTCTCTGTGTATTCAGTGTGTGTGTGTGTGTGTGCTTGGTGTGTATGTATGTGTGTGTACCTGATAGGTTGCAGTGTGAATCCTCTGCTGTCGTCAGTGTCAGGCATGATGCGTCTCAACAGCTCCTCTGCTGTTGGCAGATCTGACACACACACACACACTATTAATAACACAGACCTGACACACACCACTTTTAACTAACACTGATCTGACACATACACACACCTCTCTCTCACTCTCTCTCTCACAAACACACACGCACACACAAACTACTGAATTAAACAAACTGCTTTTAATAACACAAATCAGACACACACACGCACAGCAGTCTAACGTAGGGAAAATTCAGCTAATTCAACCTCACAAGCATGTCAATCTATGCTCGGCTGGGGGCCAGAGGGGACCGGCAGACACTCCCACCTGATCCGGAGGTAGAGGCAGCCCTGAGAGACCCACTGGGGGCCCCTGGTACAGGGGGGGTGGTGGTGGTGGTGGCCGGGGGGGACCCAGGGCTGCTGGTCCTGTCCCTGCCCCCCGAGGGAGCAGGCAGCTGGGGAGCGGGGAGCTGGGGGCCCCCGGAGCCCTCCGCAGGCTGGCTGATCTGCCGGTAGGCCTCGTGGAGGGCCTCCATGTCACTGCCTCCGCTCTGGCCGTGGGACAGGGCTGGGGGAGGAGCACAGACCACATTCAGACTGCCTCCGCTCTGGCCGTGGGACAGGGCTGGGGGAGGAGCACAGACCACATTCAGACTGCCTCCACTCTGGCCGTGGGACAGGGCTGGGGGAGGAGCACAGACCACATTCAGAACCGCCGTCGGGGAGGCCGCGCTACGGTCTCTGGTTGGGACTTGAGACTCAGACCGTTTCTAGGCGATAAGTACCGTGGTGACCATTCGAGCTAACAGTCATTCTTATCTTGCAGTGATTATAACATGCGCTGTTTTGTTGGACGATTTGGTTATAACCTTCAGCTGAATAAATTGAAATTGGATGTATAAATATGTCATATATAAACAACCTATCACCACACATCCACACACTGGTCCACATACACATACACAGGTACATACACACTGGCTCACACACACACACTGGTACACCCCCCCCCCCCCCTCTCTATCCTCCATGTCTGGAGAGGAGGGTGGTGGGGGAGCTACCTGGTAGAGCTGTCTCCAGAGAGTCTGCTGTGTCCCTGGCCTCTGTCCTCCTCCTCTCCTCCTCCTGCTCCTCCTCCTCTCCAGCCCCTCCTCTCTCTCCTGTGGGCGGGACTTCACAGGTGGAATCCAGCGAATCGTGGAGGGAGACTGAGAGAGAGCAGGAGTCAGAGCAGCAACCACAGTCAATGCCAGTGCAAACCATGACCACATCAAGGGCCGAGCTAGTCTGGAGAGTTAGTCATAACTGTGTATATATATATATATGTGCACACACACACTGGTGGAATTGTGGGCTGGTTCTCCAGATAACAAGAAGCTGAGTCAATTTGGTGGATAAGGGGTACAAGAGCAGAGAACCAGGATTGAGATCATTTCGTTTCTACCTCTGGCGAGCATGGCTGGTCTCAGCGGCTTCTGGAAGACAAACGGAGAAAGAAACAGATTGAGATTGGGGAGCTTCCAGTGGCCTTACCCCTCTCTCAGCCAATCACAATCAATGAGGAAGTGCTGCCCCACGCTGTGAGGCTGAATGGAGCCTTGCGTCTTTCTCCACGGACGCTTGGAGAAGCAGAGGGTTTAGCTTCAGCTGTGAGTGTCAACATGCACCAGATTCACACCAATCACTATCACACAGTCAGAGGTTTGTAGAAACGAGTGCCTTCTTACTTTCTCTAAAAGATTGCGAGGCAGGGCTTTGACAGAGGACGAGAATCAAATCAAATTGTGTTTGTAAAGCCTGTTTTAACCAGCAATGTTAGGTCTTCACAGATCAGCACCTATAGCCAACCCTATAGTAAACCCTCAGCACCTATAGCCAACCCTATGTACAGAGAACATCCATTACTCTGGCTGTATGTAAACAGAACATCCATGACTCTGGCTGTATGTCCACAGAACATCCATGACTCTGGCTGTATGTCCACAGAACATCCATGACTCTGGCTGTATGTAAACAGAACATCCATGACTCTGGCTGTATGTCAACAGAACATCCATGACTCTGGCTGTATGTCAACAGAACATCCATGACTCTGGCTGTATGTCAACAGAACATCCATGACTCTGGCTGTATGTCAACAGAACATCCATGACTCTGGCTGTATGTCAACAGAACATCCATGACTCTGGCTGTATGTCCACATCACCTGCTCCTTTTCCTCGCGGGCGCTGCCTTCATCTTCGAAGTCCTCGCTGTAGTGAGGGGAGGCTGCTGACACACACAGCGTCCAATCAGAGAGACTCTGGTGAGCTCCACGTATGAATATGTATGTACTGTATATTGTGTTTAGGTGTGCATTTGCGTGAGAGAGAGAGAGACGCTGGAGACATAACTAATGCAGTGAGCTCATTTCCTGTCTCACCTGGCCACTCAGACTCCACATCCTCATCCTGTTCTCTATCCTCCAGCCCAACCACTTGCTCAGCTTTCCTGCAGAAACATAACCACAGTAAAGTTAACCACTTACAGACTGACCACAGTAGAGGTTGTTACAGACTGACCACAGTAGAGATTGTTACAGACTGACGACAGTAGAGGCTGTTACAGACTGCAGCTAGTGTTACCTGAGTGTGGTGGTGGAGCTGCTAGTGTTACCTGAGTGTGGTAGCGGTGGTGGAGCTGCTAGTGTTACCTGAGTGTGGTAGCGGTGGTGGAGCTGGTGGACTCCAGCTCCTTGTTGAGTCTGCTGTAGTCCACAGCTGAGGGCCCACCCTCCAGGCGGGCGAAGAAGCGAGCCTTCTCCTCCTCCTCCTCCAGGGTGTCCAGGCCCCCGCCCCCCAGGCCCCCGCCCCGCCCTGACGCCAGCAACGGATCTGTACACACACAGCACACACATAAATGTGTGGGGAAGAGGTGGAGGGGAGAGAGATGGAGTGTGAGAGAGAGGGAGGGGGGAGGAAAGAGAGGCAGGAGGAGAGGGGGGAGGAGGGGAGAGATGCTACTTCCAATAATATCTTTTCATGAGTGCATTTCACATGGGATTTTAGCTGTTTTGAGAACATACACAATTCTCATTTTCCACCCCATTCTCTGAATCAAATGTTCAGAGGCCTAAACCCACTCTTTTGGCAAAACCCATTCTCATTCACTAAACACATTTTGCACTGTGATGCACTTGTGCTGCAAAATGGTAAACACAGGCGGCAAACAGTAAACACAACTACAACACAGTTGTCATCTGTAAATCACAATGACTCAAAATTGTTCCCACTTGTTTCTAATGGTGGTTTGGGACAATGTCAGCTTTCACCGTGGTGTCCTTGTACGAGACTAGTTCAACATCAACCATTTTAACTGTAAATGTTTGCCTTCGCCCATACAGCCCTATTCTCAACCCAATTGAAGAGTTTTTCTCTGAATGGCAGTGGAAAATCTCAAATCAAATATACTGTATTTGTTTATCCCGTTTTACAAGCAATGTCACAGAGGGCTTCACATACGCCCATAGAACTCAAACAACCTCAAACAACCTTAACCCTCAAGGGAAGACAAGGAAAAACTCTTAGAAAACTCACTAAAAAAAGAATGGAAGAAACGTTGGGAGGAGCTATTCAGTGAGGGATCCCCTCCTCCAGAGACGGTTGGTGAAAGAGAGGAGCAGAACACAGGCTAAACACGGTCATACAGCAGGGAAGTGTCAAGGGGTGTTGAAACACAGGTTTATGACCGAAACCCATGTACCAGGGTAAATCTCCTACAGGTAATGGGATTGGAGTGTTTTCAAGGCTGGATCCAGCACACCAGAGGGTTTTTACCGTTTTTAATTTGTTCTTTGTTGACAGTAGTAAGTTGTGATGTTTACTGTAAAATTAAATGTTTTGCTAAATGCATTTACTGTGTATACATAAACAAATCTTTCTTTACATGTAACTACATGCCCTGGATGCTGTGTTCTCCATTTGTTTGTGCCGTGTCTAACAATGACTTCATAGTGTTTTTATATTGATTGGTTGTGTTTATGATCTGAAAGTTTTGTTTGATTTTGAGCACAGGTTAAATGGTTTAGGGGCGAGTGTTTGATTCAGGCAGGAGGACTCAGTATAGTACTTATTTGATACTTTATTTCACACGGATTAAACGGCAGATTAAACAGAGCATCCTGTGTCGCACTAGCAAAGCGCAGCACATTCTGCATATCCTGATTAAATAGCCCGCCCTGCTAAGAGGGTGTGCCCCTACTACGTGATATGACGCGCTGCTAGTGAGGCGCTGCTAGTGAGGCGCCGTCTCGCGTCCCCTGCATGAACCATCTCCGCTTGATTTTGCCAGAGGAGTACGAGGTTTTGGAAATTGACTTTAAAGATTTGGTTTTGTGTTTACAGTTGAGAAAATGGGTGACTGTTTCAAGAAGCGTGTTTTAGCAATTGTGAAAAACTGTAATTACACACAAGTACAGTACACACGCATAAAACACACAGAAGAGACACACATGTGCAGCACACACACACACACAGACAGACAGTAAACACACACACACACACACAGTACACACACACAGTGCACCCCCCCCCCCTGCTCCTCTCGACAGTTCTCCATCAGTCTAGCCTCTGTCCTGTGAGGTGGTTGTGTCTAACATCTCACCGGCAGCTCCACCTACCCTCCTGCTCCAGGCTGTCTCTGCTGAAGGAGACCCCTGCCTCCGCCGCCTCCTCCTCCTCTGGCCGCCCTTCCACCTCCTCCTGGATGGGCTGCGACCTCCTCAGGGACTTCCGGAAGGTTCTCCCAGACCCCAGCAGTCCTGAGGACAAACAAGCCTCTGGTGAGGACAGACATTCTGCTGCTGTGCTTGCTGTGTGTGTGTGTGGGGAGGGGTGTGTGTGTAGGGGGTGGGGGGGTGTGGAGAGGAGTGTGTGTGTGTGTGGGTGTATGTGGGAAGGGGGGTGTATGTGTGGGTAGGGGGGTGTGCGGATGTATGTGGGTGCTGCGTGTGTGGGAGTGTTTGTATGTGTGTTGAGTGTGTATGTGTGGGGATGGGTGTGTGTGTGTGTGCAGAGAGGTCGGGAATGAGACAGCTTCACAAAGGAGCTCACAGTGTTCTCCTGGAGCCAGTCAGCTCATTAGTACTGCCGTGACTCAGCACCCTGGCAGCGTTTGCATTTGGTCAGGGTTTTCAACTGCTCAATAGAGTCCCTTCTAACCCAATGTAATCCACAGAAAACACACACACACGCAGAGAAGATCCGATGTAAGCACAGCTTCACAAACCCTGGCTGCTGGGCAGAAATGGAGGCTGTGACCGGCATCACATCCGCGGAAAATAAGTGGCTTGGTAAAAGGAAGTCAATGAAATTACTTTCCTACTTCCTATTAAGTTTCCTCCCCTTAACAAGACACGCATTAGTGAGCTTCCCCTTTCCTCTCCATCTTCCAGAACAAGATGAAAGCATTGAAAGGAAGGAAGGGGGGGGGGGGGGGGGGCGGGAAGGATCAAATGGGAAAAACGTACATAAAAAGCTCTTACAGCGGAGAGATCATTCATCAAGTCTCAACTGCCACAGAGCAGCTGGTTACCATGGCAACTACCCAGAACGTCCCCCGCGTTTGGTGTGACACTCGTCGATGATGGAAACTTCCCCCGGCCCTCGTGTGTCTATCTACCTAGTCTAGATGGGTACCAGGAGTTGGGTGTTTGGTCCAGTCATGTTACCGTCTCCACTGCTCTGGGAATCACTATCACTGCTGGCCCTCGCTGGACCCCCAGAGGGGCTCTCGTCACGACTCCTGACTCCCGGTGCATTGTGGGAGCTTTCATTGGTGGGGCTCCTCTGTATTTCACTGTGAGAGTCCTCCTCTGGCCAGGGAGCCTCCGGATTGGCTGTGTGAATCTTGTCCAGCTGGCTCAGCCTATCCGGAGCCTTGCTGCGAGGTTTGGGCGTGGGCTTAAAGCGGGGCTCCGCCCTCACGGCTGAGGGGAACGCATGCAGAAACACGAGGAAAACCAGGGTGAAGAAAAGACGAGAAAATACTTTTACAAATAAGAAGGAAAATGAGACAAGGAGGTGAAGCAGGGCTGGGTGAGGCAGGGTTAGGTGAGGCAAGGCCTGGGGAGGCAGGGTCTGGTGAGGCAGGATCAGGTGAGTCAGGGCTTGGGTGAGGCTAGGTGTGGTGAGGCAGGATCAGGTGAGGCTAGGTGTGGTGAGGCAGGATCAGGTGAGGCTAGGAGGTACGAGGAGGGGTGAAGCTGGGCTCGTACCCTGAGGAGGGAGGAGGGGTGGAGCTGGGCTCGTACCCTCAGGAGGGAGGAGGGGTGGAGCCGGGCTCGTACCCTCAGGAGGGAGGAGGGGTGGAGCTGGGCTCGTACCTGAGGAGGGGTGGAGCTGGGCTCGTACCCTGAGGAGGGAGGAGGGGTGGAGCTGGGCTCGTACCCTGAGGAGGGAGGAGGGGTGGAGCTGGGCTCGTACCCTCAGGAGGGAGGAGGGGTGGAGCTGGGCTCGTACCCTCAGGAGGGAGGAGGGGTGGAGCTGGGCTCGTACCCTCAGGAGGGAGGAGGGGTGGAGCTGGGCTCGTACCCTGAGGAGGGAGGAGGGGTGGAGCTGGGCTCGTACCCTGAGGAGGGGTGGAGCTGGGCTCGTACCCTCAGGAGGGAGGAGGGGTGGAGCTGGGCTCGTACCCTGAGGAGGGAGGAGGGGTGGAGCTGGGCTCGTACCCTGAGGAGGGGTGGAGCTGGGCTCGTACCCTGAGGAGGGAGGAGGGGTGGAGCTGGGCTCGTACCCTCAGGAGGGAGGAGGGTGGAGTTGGGCTCGTACCCTGAGGAGGGGTGGAGCTGGGCTCGTACCCTGAGGAGGGGTGGAGTTGGGCTCGTACCCTGAGGAGGGAGGAGGGGTGGAGCTGGGCTCGTACCTGAGGAGGGGTGGAGCTGGGCTCGTACCCTGAGGAGGGAGGAGGGGTGGAGCTGGGCTCGTACCCTGAGGAGGGGTGGAGCTGGGCTCGTACCCTGAGGAGGGAGGAGGGGTGGAGCTGGGCTCGTACCCTCAGGAGGGAGGAGGGGTGGAGTTGGGCTCGTACCCTGAGGAGGGGTGGAGCTGGGCTCGTACCCTGAGGAGGGAGGAGGGGTGGAGCTGGGCTCGTACCCTGAGGAGGGAGGAGGGGTGGAGCTGGGCTCGTACCCTGAGGAGGGAGGAGGGGTGGAGCTGGGCTCGTACCCTCAGGAGGGAGGAGGGGTGGAGCTGGGCTCGTACCCTCAGGAGGGAGGAGGGGTGGAGCTGGGCTCGTACCCTCAGGAGGGAGGAGGGGTGGAGCTGGGCTCGTACCCTCAGGAGGGCCCGTTACAGGCAGGATGGCATCCTGCTGAGAGTCCTCAGCCTGGGCCTTTCTCACTTTGGTGAATCTGCGCTTCACAGACCTCTCTTCTGGGACCAGGGGGAGGACACAGAGAAGGGACAGGTGATGACGAGAAAGAGGGGGAGTAAGACAGAGAGAGAGAGAGAGAGAGAGAGAGGGAGAGAGAGAGAGAGAGAGAAAAGAGAAAGAAGACAAAAGGAGAGAAGAAAAAGAGAGAAAAGGGGAGAGAAGATCAAATGGACAGAAATAGAGAGATAGAGAGAAAGAGAGGAAGAGAAGATACAGTGGGCAGTAATAGCAGGCAGCCTTCATAGCAACATGACATGAAATGCAGGACCAGATTAATTGTTACGGGCTGAAAGCAGTAAAGTGACCTTTACATGTTCTCTTTCCTCTATTAATACACAGGCCAGCGTGACTCTGTCTTTGATTACTCTAAACTGTTATGGTACTATGTTGTGGGCAGAAATACTCGTATGGATGTCCCTTTGTCAACACTACGCCCACCACCGACGCCGATCAGATGGATATACAGCCCCACCTGCTGGTTGAAAATTATAGAAAAAATATGGCTTTCATTCATAAACAATTATTATAATATCTCACTCAGAGAATTTGGTGCCTTCATTGAATTGCAACGTTGGCACAGCTCTTTGACTATTTGAGAGTTTTTCTTTATTAATGAAATACTGGTTAACTAGTAGAAACACAATATGAAGTGGATACTATCAGTAACGATGCAATAAATTGTTTTAACATGTTTCTTGAATTAACACGTTTACTGATAATCAATGTGGATGCACAGTAATATCTTTAACCTAACTGTGATGGTTTATATAAATGAAACGTAAATACATCTAAGAGTCGTCATGGTACAACAGCTGTCAACCAATCAGATTTCAAGGTCTGAACTACCTGTTGTATACGTTTTTGCGAATTGCTCTGTAGCAGTGCCCAGTACAATCCAGCGAAAACAACACGTCTTAAGTGCAAAATCAACTAGCCATGGGTGTAGACTCCAGACAGTTTAATAGCAGGATCTCCAACACAAAGTGCAGCGACGGGACACATTTTAAGTTGACAAAAGATAATGTCTTGTGCCAGGCAGAGTCAGTGCTGTACCTCTTCCAGGTCCTCCCTCGCTGTCATCCTCATCTTGCCACCATGGCACCGAGACAGCAGACTTCTTCTGGGGTTTCGGAGCGGGTCTGGCTTTGCCTAAACTGTCCAGAACACTGGAGCGATGGGCACTGCCAGTTCCACCCAAGTCCACTGACTCATCCGAAACAGACTGGAAGCAGCAGGTTGTGATTTAGAGCGCATGCACCACAGCACCTAGCTACATTACATGCTAGCTGTCTACATAAGTAACAACGGGAATGGGCTGGTTAGATATGATGAACTTCCACAATAGTAGACTGTTATTATGAACAGACTGGCTAGCTAATGAAACGCACCAGTGTAAACTCACCTCTTTCAAGAACTGCTCGAACTGTTCATCCAGCTCTTCCTTAGTTAGTCGTGACATGATTCGAACTGGACTCCAAAAAGCAGGCTGTAAAATGCAACCCACTTAACTGAAATTAAAACTAAACTTCGAAGGCTTCCGAATTGTTGTTAAAGAAGTACTATATGACTAGATCTACAGCTATAACTTGCGTTTTCGTCAGATCTAACCAATCGTATCGGGCGAGAGCTAGTTTAATGCATTCCCGGTTTCACCGTTTTGACAGTTGCTACGACTTGGCCATAACTAAGAGGATTATCAACAAGTGTGTGTTGGCAAGGCAGCATCTCTAGCCTCCTTGAAGATATTTAGATGCTAGCTTAGTGCTAGCTATATAGCTAGGCTACATAGCTAGCGTAAACGTGTACGTGACCCATGGAATGACATATTTCACTAAGATACCAGAGTAAAGGAATATTCCACCACAATATCTTTAAAGGGGGACGTTTGGCCGTTCATTTAACAAGTCGAACATGAGAGTTGAACTAAGCAAGCTAGGTTGGATGGTAAGCTAGCTCAGAGCCTGCTACTAATGTTTGTTTGCACTGAAGTTCCCGCGACAGCAGCCCGGGTGGGAGGTCTGCCCTTGTGGCTGTCCAAGTTCACCAATTACGTTAGCAGTGTTGCCCAAAAAATCTCACCAGAAGTCGTTATTGGCTCTCTGAATTGTCGCTCAAAATCGCTAGATTACGTGATATATATTATTTTTTTTGTATTACGTGATGACGTAAATCAAAACCAAATCGGGGCCCAAACACATGTTAGCATTTGCTGAAATTACTGGTGCGAAGGTGAGAAGTCATATGAGGAGTATTATCCGTCAACAATATTCATAAAAAATATAAATTAATGTAATAAAATTTGAAAAAATTATAACAAGTAAGAATTGTTTCTGAAGCCAAATGCGGGCAATGCCAAATTATTCGTAGTCAGAATGATTTCATGATTTAAACATAGGTTATGGTATCTCATTGAGATTTGTTGTCAGAAATTGGGAATTCACAGTGTGATAAAAAACTGACTGGACAAGAACGAAGATGATCTTGAGATGGTTCGAGATGTGTTTGGTCCATCTGAGGGCAGTGTTGAGCTTTCTGCGGAGCAGGGCTGCATCCTCTGAAACAGAGAGGCTGTGGGCTGTCCGTCACCACAAGAGATCAGTGGAAATCTAATAAACTCTGTCCTCCCTGCCTCTCTTTCTCTCTCTGAGGTCAGGACAGATCCATTTAAACTTTGTTTTCACCTTCCTCCCTCACTGTGCCCCCAGACACACTCACACACACTCACACACACACACACACACTTACACTCACACACGCCAGGCACTACGTATAAGCAATGATACACATGCAAAAGGATTCTCACTGCGCCAAAGAGTATTTCAAAGAAAAGAGAAGCTGAGCTCAATTCGAGATGATTATATCGCTTATAGATGAGGCTACATAAGGTTTAATTAAAATACCTAAGTGCATTAGGGCCTTTTGAATGGCAAGGATAGGGGATGGGGAAGCCAGTGTCTACATGTCAATGAACATGCATGGAAAGACAAGAGTACCTTTTGATTTTATGTATATGCTTTTGGGGGGGGGGGGGGTGGACTCAAGAAATCGGTTTCCTAGAATCACAGGATATCAAGCGTTAGCCTAGATCTCAGACTACAAGCTATATGGTTGTTTAAGAACATCGGCTAAGAGTTTTGGGTTCTGGAATTTTACATTTGCTATGTTTGAGTTAGTTTCTAAGGCGCTGATCTAAAACGACCTACCACAAGTATGCTGACATCATCCCAGGATAACGTTCAACAGCTCCGGTCTGAGTGTGCGTGTCTCAGTGGGACCAGAGACGATGTTATGGTAACCACACGGTAACGCACGACCCTGGAGCCAATCAGAGCATCATGGCGTGTTCCCTCCCCCCCCCCCCCCCCCCCTCCCCCCCTCCCCTCACCCGTGTCATCTCTGCTGCATTAGAGGCCTGATGGATGATGCCCAGAGGATGAGGATATCACAGGCTGAAATTAGGGAAAGCGTAACGGGGGGCGGGGGGTGGGGGGGGGGGGGGGGGGGGGGGGGGGGGCTGGAGGGAAGGGTGATGTCTGCAATGCTCATCACTCTCTCTGGTCAGCTAAATGAATGCTTAATGTATTCTAATCGTGCATTCCAAGGCCCATCAGTGTTCCATCCGACCCTGTCGGACTACGATAACTGGCTGAGTGATTGGGATAGGACTGCTGGTAGCGGCTTCTTCCTACTCTGGTGGCTTTCTGATGTAAATGTGCCCCTTCGCCACCTTAATGAGGACTCTGTCTTCTCCTGTCACGGTGACATTGGGATCCCTGTCTCCTCTCAACGCTATCCGGACAGCCCGCTTCGCAGGCACGCCCACGAGCCCCCGCCTTCCATTCATATTCGTGTTCCAGTCGCTATGTTGCTCAGACTGAGGTCTGCGAGAAACCTCTTCCATCACAGGTTAATTGGACTGACCTTCAGTGAGGTTTTAAGAGCGCTTGTTGCAACAACGAGCGCCGTTTTCGTTTGACTTGGGATATTCAAATCCACAGTGAATGTATTAGGTTTCACCGAGCAGTGCAGTTTGGGAGATTACCTTGCGCCGCTTCCGATACCCTTGGTCCCGGCGCGTTGGATTAATTTGATGGCTGCGGGTCAGCCCCCCTGTGTGGGCAGGTGCGAGGGTGATGCAAGCTTGCGGGGGAGGCGGGGGAGACGAGGGAGGTGAAACCGTCTCTACGGCGGTTAGCCCTGAGCCTCTAGCCTTTTTAATCTGCTGAAACGGTGAAAGAGGAATGGTGATTGAATCTCCCACAGTCCTCCACCATAGCACATGTGCAAGGACACCTTTCTCAAGCATTTGAAATCGACTGCAATAACAGACACTGACCAATGTGACATCCTTGTTCACTCAGTTGCAGGGTGGGAGACAGCGGTCGCCAACAAACCTAATCTTGGTTGATTGAAAAGTCTGCCAAACTGTGAGGTAAAAGGGAAGCGATACTTACCAACACCGTTGGAGTGATACACTTGGTCCAATCTGGAAGGAGTAATGTCTTTCCAAACCTTGTGTACTTTATCCTCAATCTGCTGTGCGTTGATTGATTAGCTATGTCTTATTGTCTGCTCTGACAGACACTGACGCCTGCAGGGACCTCTCCATCATTATGTCTCGGGATACATAAACCGTTCGAGATACAAAGGGATTTCCTTTATGATGAGATTCATGGCTTGGGGTCAAACGTTAAGGAAGGCAGAACAAGTTGTTGTAAAATCACAAAGTAGTACATTCACAGTGTACTAAAATGACGTTTTACAGTATATATCCATCTGCGTCTCCATGTATCCTCACAACACTGATTTAATGCTTCAACAAACCGCATTCACAAGAATTGTATAAATCCTGCAATATTTATTCAAATAAATCCTTATCAATCTGTACTGTTTATCAAGAATCCCCTTTATTTGTGTGTTTACGAATGAAACTGTGTTTGGATTATCTTCAAAGGAATATGAAAGCCTGTCTTGGCATTGCCACAAGAAATCCCGACGATAAAATACCTGATCGTGGTATTAGGTAGAGACATCAAGCTTTGTTTAAGTAAAGGGCCTCTAAGCTTATAGATTTTATGTAAAACGTGTGTGTGTGAGAGAGTTTGTGTGTGTGTATTCCCACCTGTGTAAGTGTGTCTGTTCTTCATACACTTGGGTGTTCCTACAAACATACTTGGCGAGTCTGCATGTATGTTTGAGAGCACTATACTCCACTTAGCACTGTATTTATATTAAATATTAAATCCAATTTAAATACAAAATTGCCACATGAAATATTAACCACAGTGTAAATATTTAATGTGAGCCCTTTACCATAGGCTGGTATTCATTACCAAGCAGTGCTGGATTTTAATAGGCTATTTCCTGAGAGACGATGGGTGGGATCACACCCCACACAGATACATGCCAAACCTGTCCAGCAGGGGGCGATAGTGGTCTGTTTGGACAGTGAGAGAGAGTTCCTAAGCAGGTAAATGCTCTTTACAAAACAATGAGTAACTACGATGAATTTCTCACTGATACAATTATAATCTGAAAGCGTTACTTGTATGTTTAAACATAGTCGATAAGTATCAATCAGAATTTTATCTTAATTCAATTGACTGCAGTCTCATTTCCTCCTGTAGTGGACTAGGGTCACATGATTACAGAATGTCAATCCAAACCTCCCCCAGTTTACATGAAGAAAAGCTGTGTAGGTACATATCCAGGTACCCTCTGGTAAAGCGCAAGAGACACAAAAAGATAGAACTGCAAAAGATATGGAATATAAACTGGAGAGGGAGGGAGGTAAAGAGGGAGATAAAGAGAGATAGAGAGGGAGAGAAAGAAAAAGAGAGTATGAGATAGAGAGAGAGCTGATTAAAAAGGGGTTGAGTCAGGGAATTTTGCTTGCAAAGCCACTGTGAGGAGGATGGGGAGAGAGAGAGACATGGAGGGGAGAGAGAGAGACACGGAGGGGGAGAGAGAGACATGGAGGGGGAGAGAGAGAGACATGGCGGGGAGAGAGAGAGACATGGAAGGGGAGAGAGAGACATGGAGGGGGAGAGAGAGAGACATGGAGGGGGAGAGAGAGACATGGAGGGGGAGAGAGCCGAAGAAGAAAGAGTAGAAGCAGAAGAGGAGGAGAGGAGGAAGAGAGAGAGAGAAAAGGAGAAAGAAAGAAAGCGATAGTGGAGGAAGAGAGAGAAAGAAAGACAGAAAGAAGGAGGAAGAGAGAGAGAGAAGAAGGAAGAGAAAAAGAGGAAGAGAGAGAATGAGAGAGAGAGAGAGAGAGAGAGAGAGAGAGAGAGAGAGAAAGAGAGATAAGAGAGAGAGAGAGAGAGAGAGAGAGAGAGAGAGAGAGAGAGAGAGAGAGAGAAAGGAGGAAGAGAGGGAGGATGAAGACATAGAGAGAAAGAAGAAGAAAGAGATAGAGAAGGAGGAAGAGAGATAGAGAGAGAGAGAGAAGAAGGAAGAGAGAGAGAAGAAGGAATAGAGAGAGGAGGAAGACAGAGAGAGGAGGAAGAGAGAGAGCTATACACAGGGTCTGGCCTCTCAGAGCTGAGGAGGAGAGGCACATTAATCACTGTGAGACATCTGTTCATTCTGCCGCTTTAGAATTCTGTCAAAGAGCTAGGACTACCCCCCTCCCCCCACCCCGACACACACACACACACACACATCCACCCAGAGAGAACCTGTCCTCTGTTAAGCATGGACAGACAGCCTGAAACAACACAGACAGACTCTCCACTGCCTTTAATTGGATTTCATTTTATTCTCATCTTCAGAGCCAAAAAGAGGGCGAGACAGAGGAGCAGAGAACATGAGAGGAGGGAGACTGGGGGTGGAACTGCTCCGGCACACATGTCTGTCTGCTGGCTGTGGGTGTGTGCTGGTGGTGTATGTTGGTGTGTGTTGGTGTGTGTTGATGGTGTGTGTGTGTTGCAGGTGTGTGTTGCTGGTGTGTGCTGGTGTGTGTTGCTGATGTGTGTTGATGGTGTGTGTTGATGGTGTGTGTTGGTGTGTGTTGATGGTGTGTGTGTGTTGCAGGTGTGTGTTGCAGGTGTGTGTTGATGGTGTGTGTTGCTGGTGTGTGTTGGTGTGTGTTGATGGTGTGTGTTGGTGTGTGTTGATGGTGTGTGTGTGTTGCAGGTGTGTGTTGCTGGTGTGTGCTGGTGTGTGTTGCTGATGTGTGTTGATGGTGTGTGTTGATGGTGTGTGTTGGTGTGTGTTGATGGTGTGTGTGTGTTGCAGGTGTGTGTTGCAGGTGTGTGTTGATGGTGTGTGTTGCTGGTGTGTGTTGGTGTGTGTTGATGGTGTGTGTTGGTGTGTGTTGATGGTGTGTATGTGTGTTGCAGGTGTGTGTTGCTGGTGTGTGTTGCTGGTGTGTGTTGTGGACAGTAGGTGTGTGTTGTTCTTCCTGCAGCACATTCAGGCCGTGGGCACGTGCATCTCACTGTGTAACACACTGTGTAGAGCATCCATGCTCTGTTCAACAGGATCACAATGTGCAAATCCTTTTCTATTCATTATTCTCATCATTTCAGTGTAACAGAAAATTCCACACAAGCCTGTAAATGAAAGTACATGGGGAGAGATCTACCAATAGAGACCAGACATGTAGGCTTCAACGTCTCTTCATCATCTTCATCATCATCATCATCATGATCCTGTGATGAAAGACATTCTGTTGGGGGTAACTGCTACTACAACTTGAAATAGGCACCCATTGATATTCACTTTGTATCATGTCAAATATGATTTGAACCAAGGTGACGTACAGGCTACAATCACAAACATATAGGCCTAAGCTAAATATCCCTTACCTGTTCATAGCATTTTATTTTATATTTAATATAGCATTTAACATGCTATTTTCCAGTCCAAGTCCACCACTATTTCACCAGAAATATTAAAGGATAATGTGGTGAAATGTTCAATGTATGGACTGGCTACTGCAGTCAAATGTATGCATTGACTCGGCCAGCAATTGTCTGCCGCTCCACTTGTATACGCTGCTACAGCCGTGTTGCTTTTTTCCGTAATATGTGCTCAGATTGATCATAAACATGTATGAACACTTCTAACACCTCTACATTGATATTGGATTTTAATAGGGGTCAGATGGCTGAGCGGTTAAGGAGTCGGGCTATTAATCAAAAGGTTGCCAGTTCGATTCCCGGCTGTGCTATTTGACGTTGTGTCCTTGGGCAAGGCACTTCACCCTACTTGCCTTGGGGAGAATGTCCCTGTACTTACTGTAAGTCACTCTGGATAAGAGCGTCTGCTAAATGAATACATGTAAATAGTTCTCATGCCCGCGCTTAACTCCCGTGGACGCACTCTGAGTTACAGATTGAGTTAACAGATTCATATCAGCTTTACTGGAACTGAAAAGTTGAAGTTTCCCCTTTTTGAATAAATCAACTCAGAGTTCAGGGTTAGGTTCCCAGTTTCTTGATCTCGCTTTCTGGAATACCCCCCTGGTGTGTGTGTGTGTTGGTGTGTGTTGCTGGTGTGTGCTCTGGACAGTAGGTGTGTGTGTGTTGGTGTGTGTTGCTGGTGTGTGCTCTGGACAGTAGGTGTGTGTGTGCTGGTGTGTGTTGCTGGTGTGTGTTGTGGACAGTAGGTGTGTGTGTGTTGGTGTGTGTTGCTGGTGTGTGTGTGTTGGTGTGTGTTGCTGGTGTGTGTTGTGGACAGTAGGTGTGTAATATTCTTCCTGCAGCACATTCATGCATTCTGTCTGTGGGCACATGCACACACGTTCACCCTCTCTGCTTCTTTCTGTGTGTCACACACACGCAGACACACACTTACATGCACACACACACACACACACATGCAGACACACACACACACACGCACACACACACACAAACACACACACCACACACACGCAGACACACACACACACAAACACACACACACACGCAGACACACGAACATACGCACACACATCAATAAGTCAACATTTAGTTCAGACTGAAGCCTCTCTAAATCTCTCTCTTCCTGGCACATTGGCTTTGTTTGCCCACGAGGTCTCTGAGAAGGTCCCTGACACATCAGTGGGAGTATCAAATCAGAAATCCCCCCCGTAGCGAGAGCACAGCCTCTCTGGAGGCCTCTCAACCCCCCCCCCGAGGCCTCTCCACACCCCCCTCAGCCCCCTCCCCCGGGGCCTCTCCACACCCCCCTCAGCCCCCTCCCCCGGGGCCTCTCCACACCCCCCTCAGCCCCCTCCCCCGGGGCCTCTCCACACCCCCCTCAGCTCCCTCCCCCGGGGCCACAGAGGGGGCCAGAAGAGGAACGAGGACTCAGCTAGCGTTTTTAAGATCCACATGTTCGGGTGTGATTGGTCACCGTGGGGCTGATCTCGGAGGTGATTGGTCACCGTGGGGCTGATCTCGGAGGTGATTGGTCGCCTTGGGGCTGAGAAGAAACAGGGGGTTGTGGGAGAGGAAACCAGCTGGTCTTGGCTTCTCCTTTCACATGTGTTTAGAGTTGAACGAATCGAGACACACATGGCTATGGACATCCTCCGTGTCTTCTCTGAGATGTCTCCCTGCTCTGTCACTTACCTGATGGGAACATCAATGTGTTCATGTGAAAAACTTGTGTGGATTGTATTTGATGGGATTTTCTGACTTTATGTGAAGGCATGTTTTAGGAAACTGTAAGGTTGTGTCCTCGGCCTGGTAAGAGTTTTGGTGATAAAAAGCAAATTCTAGTGCTGTGTATGTATGAGGTTGAAGTTGAGGAACATTCACAAACAGACTCATTGATCTCAGATTAAGACCAGAAATAATATAAGAATCTTCTCTTCTCATTCATTTGAATATACAGACTTTGGTAGGTTTCAGAAGAATTCGGCAAATGCTGTGGCAAAACTTTTATTCCACAAACAGGACCATTCAGTGGCGGTCCATTGTGTGCCCAGGGCGATTTTATCACTTGCACCAGTGTGCAAAGGCCGCTCTGCCAACAGTAGCGTAAACATCGAAGGATTCCGGACGTTCCTGAGTGTTGATCTGCCTACATCTGTGAAGCCCTCTGTGACATTGCGTGTAAAAGGGCTGCACAAATAACAGCTCATTTGATTCAGCTGTGTGAACAGGCATTCTCAACCCGGTGCTTTGCGGTGCTTTGCGGTGCTTTGCGGTGCTTTGCGGTGCTTTGCGGTGCTTTGCAGTGCTTTGCGGTGTGAAGTGTTGCGAAGCGGTGCGAAGCTTCATGAGTAAACTTGCGCATGTGATTACCTCATTATGTAAAAATACACTGCACTGTTCCAGGCCTTGTTGCACAGCTGGTATTCAGAGGAAGTGATCATCTTGACAAGGAACTTCCATGCGTAGTGTTTTGTTTCACTAATAACAGAACAAGCCTTCATCAGAAGACTCCAGCAGCCAACTGGTGTTTTGGCAGAAACACACAAATCTAAATTCAACAGATGAGTACAAAATAAAAGACACACAGTATTTAGCAAAGTGGTTGTTTAATAAGTTCCAAACATTAGAGTTGAACATAAACACACTTTATTAATCGAGACTTGTTACATGGTTTCATTTGTGGAGAAGATCAAGAGGAAGCGATGGATGATGAATCATTTCTAATCACACAGCATGTGCACACTCCCTCTGTGTCTGCAGAACTCACTGCATCTCTGCACCGTCTCTTGTAACACAGTCCCCCCAGCACTAACCTCTGCAGAACTCTCCAAACACTACGCTTTTAGTCCTTGATTATCTACTGCACTTACCATATGCACTTCCTCGCACGTTGCTTCAGGTAAAAGCTTCTGCTAGATGAATAAACGCCACTCCAGCCTCACAGGTGATCCAGCCAGCGTCGCCGCAGCGAGGAGAGAAGGGCAGGCCCAATGATGTAGGTGGATTTCCTGTCATAGTGCGCCGAGATGAAGATCTCCTCGATGCGGTTCTGGTTGCGGTTGAACTTCACCAGAACGCGATCCATGTTGCTGAGGGGTTCGCTTCTGTTGTGGTACTGCTTGACGTCGTAGGGCAGGTCTTCGGCGCCCGGGGAGTGAAGGTTTCCCACAGTGTAGTAGGACATCAGCTTCCTGCGGGGGAGAGATAGCATGGGGGCCATGAGGTGGGGAATGAGGGTCTGAATGTGGATAAAGACAGGACGGATGACGGAACGAAGAGAGGGAGGATGAAGTATTAGAGAGACTCACAAGAGACTCACAAGGAAATAATAATAATACGTTACATACATGAACCACTTTTCTCACACACACAGAATAATAGACACAGAGAATAAAGAAACACATATATAAACAAACAGTCCCACACGTTGCCTAGTCCTTCACCCTGACACTATCACATATAGCACATGACCGAGAATGAATGAGGTTCATTAACGCGAGCACACAGGATCTCCTGGTCTCTTTCCACACCTGTTCTTCAGTCTGGGCAGCACGGGCGGTACTCCGCGGTTTTTGAAGTAGTGGAAGCCGTAGTCCCCTCGTGGCGGCTCACACAGCGCCTGCATGTTGTTGTCCAGGCAGCTCCGGGCGTACCACTGCAGCAGCTTGAGACCGTGGCGAGGCGGGGGGCGGCCGAAGCCAGATCTCTGCAGCTCCTCCTCAGAGTCCAGGGTCTGGAGGGCAGAGGCCAGGAGCACAGCCACAGCCAACAGCAGGTGGAGACGGAGCAGGAAGCGCAGAGCCTCGACAGGGGCCATGACTGGGGCTGGAGAGATGTTCACAGACTCACTGTCGGAATTCAGCAAGCAGTCATAAAGCTTTGACCATACGAGATCACCTTTTCAATAAACTGTGTAGCATACAGAAGATCCAGTTTTTTCCGTCTTTCTTTAGATTTGTGTAAGATATGTGGACCTCCTGCCTCTCAGTTTGTTTGTTGTGTCTCAGTGTCTCTCTATTCCAGCCACTGTTGACTGCTTCTCTTCAGGTCTGTTCTCTGTAGTAGCTTTAAGGAGCTCTGGTAGATGTTGTCTGGTGTTGAGAAGTGTACGTGCTAGCATGTATGTTCTTGTGGGAAGAAACAAAACATTTGTTCACATCCGGATATGATGTAAGAAGGGGTGTAGGTCCAAACACAGCTGGTGAAAGCCGAAGGTGTCTGTTTCCAAACAGATACACCAGCTTCTGTTTCCGAAGCTAAATATGAACACATTGAATCTGAACAGTCTCTAACAGGATGTTGTGGTGGTGGTTGAAGTACTGAAGCTTCCTCTTAAACTGAGAGCTGATGAACATAGACCTCCTCCCTGTCTCTCCTCCCTGTCTCTCCTTCCTGTCTCTCCTTCCTGTCTCTCCTCCCTGTCTCTCCTTCTTGTCTCTCCTCCCTGTTTATCTTCTTATCCTCCCTGTCTCTCTTCCCTATCCCTATCCCTCCTCCCATTCTCTCCTCTTATCCTCCCTGTCCATCCTCCCTGTCTCTCCTTCCCGTCTCTCCTCCCTGTCTCTCCTCCCTGTCTCTCCTTCCTGTCTCTCCTCCATGTCTATCCTCCCTTTCTCTCTCTCCTCTCTCTCTCCTCCTTGTCTCTCCTCTCTCTCTCCTACCTGTCTCTCCTTCCTGTCTCTCCTTCCTGTCTCTCTTCCCTGATCTTTGCATGTAAAGGCAATCCACCACCTTGGTGTGTGTTGATGGTTTGTGTTAATAATGTGTGTTGCTGGTGTGTGTAGTGTTTTGGTTCACTAATAACAGAACAAGCCTTCACAAAAACTCCAACAGCAAACTGGTGTTTTGGCAGAAACACACAAATCTAAATTCAACAGATGAGTACAAAATAAAGGACACACAGTTTTTAGCAAAGTGGTTGTTTAATAAGTTCCAAACAAACCAAAACAAAGACTCTTTGATTCTACAGTCAGAAGGGTGGTGCGTCACTAATTCAATCACAAACTGAGACCTTGTCAGTCAGCCTTGTCCAGCCTACAGTAGAACGATAGCAAGCTAGCTTCCTCCAGAGCGTTCTTGCATTAGAGTTGAACATAAACACACTTTATTAATCGAGACCTGTTACATGGTTTCATTTGTGGAGAAGATCAATAGGAAGCGATGGATGATGAATCATTTCTAATCACACAGCATGTGCACACTCCCTCTGTGTCTGCAGAACTCACTGCATCTCTGCACCGTCTCTTGTAACACAGTCCCCCCAGCACTAACCTCTGCAGAACTCTCCAAACACTACGCTTCTGGTCCTCGATTATCTACTGCACTTACCATATGCACTTCCTTGCACGTCGCTTCAGGTAAAAGCTTCTGCTAGATGAATAAACGCCACTCCAGCTTCACAGGTGATCCAGCCAGCGTCGCCGCAGCGAGGAGAGAAGGGCAGGCCCAATGATGTAGGTGGATCTCCTGTCATAGTGCGCCGAGATGAAGATCTTCTCGATGCGGTTCTGGTTGAGGTTGAACTTCACTAGAACGCGATCCATGTTGCTGAGGGGTTCGCTTCTGTTGTAGTACTGCTTGACGTCGTCGGGCAGTTTTTTGGCACCCCGGGAGTTGAGGTTTCCCACGGCGTAGTAGGACATCAGCTTCCTGCGGGGGAGAGATAGCATGGGGGCCATGAGGTGGGGAATGAGGGTCTGAATGTGGATGAAGAAAGGACGGACGACGGAAGGAAGAGATGGAGGATTAAGTATTAGAGGGACTCAAAAGAGACTCACTAGGAAATGATAATAACAATAACTTACATACATGAACCACTTTTCTCACACACACAGAATAATAGACACAGAGAATAAAGAAACACAAACAAACAAACAGTCCCACACGTTGCCTAGTCCTTCACCCTGACACTATCACATATAGCACATGACCAAAGGTTCATTAACGCGAGCACACAGGATCTCCTGGTCTCTTTCCACACCTGTTCTTCAGTCTGGGCAGCACGGGCGGTACTCCGCGGTTTTTGAAGTAGTGGAAGCCGTAGTCCCCTCGTGGCGGCTCACACAGCGCCTGCATGTTGTTGTCCAGGCAGCTCCGGGCGTACCACTGCAGCAGCTTGAGACCGTGGCGAGGCGGGGGGCGGCCGAAGCCAGATCTCTGCAGCTCCTCCTCAGAGTCCAGGGTCTGGAGGGCAGAGGCCAGGAGCACAGCCACAGCCAACAGCAGGTGGAGACGGAGCAGGAAGCGCAGAGCCTCGACAGGGGCCATGACTGGGGCTGGAGAGATGTTCACAGACTCACTGTCGGAATTCAGCAAGCAGTCATAAAGCTTTGACTATACGAGATCACCTTTTCAATAAACTTTGTAGCATACAGAAGATCCAGTTTTTCCCGTCTTTCTTTAGATTTGTGTAAGATTTGTGGACCTCCTGCCTCTCAGCTTGTGTGTTGTATCTCAGTGTCTCTCTATTCCAGCCACTGTTGACTGCTTCTCTTCAGGTCTGTTCTCTGTAGTAGCTGTAAGGAGCTCTGGTAGATGTTGTCTGGTGTTGAGAAGTGTACGTGCTAGCATGTATGTTATTTTCGGAAGAAAAGGCGGGTAAGAACAGTCTTTAACAGGATGTTGTGGTGGTGGTTGAAGTACTGAAGCTTGCTCTTTATAACTGAGAGCTGATGAACATTGACCTCCTCCATGTCTCTCTTCCCTGTCTCTCGTCCCTGTCTCTCGTCCCTGTCTCTCCTCCCTGTCTCTCCTCCCGGTCTCTCCTCCCTGTCTCTCCACCCTGTCCCTCCTCCCTGTCCCTCCTACCTGTCTCTCCTCCCTGTCCCTCCTCCTGCTCTTTGCATGTAAAGGCAATCCACCAGGTTCTCCACATCCAATAACATGTAATTTCCTGTCAGGTTTGCCTATTCTGTTCTGGAAGGAGGAAGTAGGTATACATACAAAAAAATAACACATACAGTAAACGCACACGTACACACACGCGTAGACAAACTAATTCACACAACATAGATGTTCTTGAGGAAGTGCTATCTCTGTTCTGTGTTGCTGGGTACAACCAGGCATGGAATTACATACCCTCTCAGACGATGATGGACAGCATCACCAGGACTGGGTCCTCAGCATCACCAGGACTGGGTCCTTAGCACCAACAGGACTGGGTCCTCAGCACCAACAGGACTGGGTCCTCAGCACCAACAGGACTGGGTCCTCAGCATCAACAGGACTGGGTCCTCAGCACCAACAGGACTGGGTCCTCAGTACTGTAGTGGAAAAGTTGGTCATATGCATAGATGTATGTGTATGAAATCTATAATCTTCTATGCTCATTGGTTAGAGACAGGAAGGGAAGATAACTAAGTTGAGTTCAAAGGAATGTGAGGTGCTGATGAGCCAGCTTGACCTGGGGGATGGGTGAAGCATTTTATATGGCCTTCTGTCCTCTGGTTACTGTAAGGGGTCAATGAGACAGTTGCTCTGAACTTTGGCTAGAAGGACTGTGTCCTGTTTCATTGTTTGTGTTAATTAAAAGTATTGTTTGAAGATGGTCACACAAAGGACAGTTGACCATTTGACTGGTCAACCCCTGTGGCTTTATTATCTACTGCTCTGGAGAGAGCTGTGACATCAAAGAACTTTGGGACACTTGGTATTGTTTCAAACTGTCACTAAGTTGAGTTAGCCAATCACAGAGTTTGATACATTGATTGATTGACCTTATATAATGCCATTTGATCGTAAGTTTATATAAGGCAGTGCATGTGTGATAGTTCGCCATCACTCTTGCGAACGATCTGTGTGGATGGAACCTCCTTCGTTGAGACTAATCAGCAAAGCTTTGTTTAAATCATATGTAATTGTATAGTCTAAATAAATTGTATTGAAACCATATCCCTTGACTATTCAGATCTACACAGTGCCACTCGAATTCTTCCATAGCAGTACCAACAGGACTGGGTCCTCAGCATTGCAGCGTGGTTTGCACAGTTAAGATTAGCAATACTTAATTTATAATAAAGTATACAGTTCTTGGGGGCACCACCTCTGATTTATTTAAGGGACAGAGGAAACCTTATTGAATAATATTGAATAATAGCACTCGTAATAATCAGTCTAATCTTAAGTAGCGAATTCCATGAAAGTAGAGCAGATCAGATAACGTGAGGGATAACGCGAGTATTATAAACAATGATTTATTTAAGAAAATGTAATTATGATGAACAAATACCAAAGAAGTTATAGGCTAGTTGAGAGTGAGTTGAGTTAAACAATATACAGTAGGTCCTAAACTATGATGAGAGCGGAATACTAGATGGTGGGTTGAGAGCGCGTGGGGAGGGGAAGAGAGAGAGATAGGCTTCAGGAGAACAATGGAGGGAGTCTATGTTAACTAATCCTAACGAAAGTTAGGTTGAATCATTTGCAAACTAAAAAATCAAACGTAACAAATTAAATCACAATATGCCAATGTTCACAAGTAAGAAATGTAGCAATATCGCAGTTACTGTTGTCAGTTTGAAGAAGAAGAATCAAAGTTCCATTCGTCGTTGTCAAACGGTTAGAGCATAGGAATCTTTCGTTAAAGTTCCTGGTGGTCCAGTGAGTTGCTGTTTGAGAAAGATAGGTCAGATGTGTCGCGAACACATCCGGTGAATCCTTGCGAAAAAGCAAGGTTTGCTTGTGCGTCAGGGTTTTATAATCCTTGTGAAAGGGGGGTATCCTTTTGGAGGTGAACTCTTTGATTGGTCAGTTACTCCCACCTGGGCGTCCATCCTGAGATTGACGTATGGGTGTGAAGTAGTTGATAACTTTTCAGAGTTCAGCTATTTCAAATGTCCATGTATTTCTAATACTTCAAAATATAACAATACAACATTAATAAATGGTTTAGTTTGTAGATTAAAATCATTTTGATATCAAGATTAACTGATTTATCATAACAGGAAAGGAAGTTACATTAAAACATCAAATTATATCAACACAGCATAAAAGGGAAAGCATACATTATAACACATCAACTACCGTCATTGAAATAGTGTCCATAAGCCATGTAGTCCTTGAGCATATGTTTGTAAATCCAGAAAAGTTAGTCTTTCCTTAAACTCCTTTCTCTGCATACTGTAAGGCTATTTTGGTCTACCTTCTGGCCCCATGCTGGGCCAGAAGCTTTGAAGGTTCTGCTCTGGAGATAAGGACAAAGGGGGGAAACCCCCTTTCTCCTTGTCGGGGGAGGGGAAAGGTGTGAGGGTACGTGGTTTGTCTGTTGGCTCTGCTATAGCATCAACAGGACTGGGTCCTCAGCATCAACAGGACTGGGTCCTCAGCATCAACAGGACTGGGTCCTTAGCACCAACAGACAGCGCCCCCTCCTGCAGTGGAGGCAAGGTAAACATTCAAAACAGCAGAGCAGAGAAACATGACATATTTTACCTGAATGCTGTTTAGTAATTTAAAAACAAACTGCTTGAGAATGAGTCGTGACTCCAGGCGGATTTGTCTGCCGTAATATGAAGCTCAGTGGATTTGCTGAATAGGTGTAATAAGCATTTGCGATATTCATGGGAAAAGGAAGTACTTTAGGATACGTCAGGACAATCTGCCAGGGCTGAAAGCTGGTGATGTGTGTGTGTGTGTGTGTGTGAGTGTGAGAGTGTGCATGTGTGAGTGTGCACGTGAGTTTGTGTGCGAATGTGTGAGTGTGTACGCGTGTAAATGTGTCTATGTGTGTGAGTGTGAGAGAGAGAGAGTGTTCAATGAATGGCCTTTTTTGGGCATCCACTGTCCCTCATTGTGTGCATCTGAGGCTATGTGAGGTCATTCCCTCTCTGCCCTCCTTGGTTTTGTGTGTGTGTATGTGTGTGAGAGAGAGAGAGAGAGAGAGGTTTAGGAGAGGTACAATAGGGAATCTGTGCTTGTGTGTCTTCCATTGAGAGTCTGCTCTGACAGAGAGTCAGATTGGCAGTAAAACCTCCCTCATAAGTGAGTTTGACACTTCAATTGAGATTGTGCCAGGCGCCCTGGGGCTCCCCCCATGCCTCATCCCTTTACTGCCGTGTCAGCCCGCTCAGAGAGGCACTTCTGAAATTGCCCCGCGCACTCAATTTACAACATGTTTTTCCTCAACAGAATGGGCCCACATTAAATCTACAGCAGACGTCAGCCTCAATAATGAACCCCAAATACATCATATCACTACCCCTTCAAGTCCATGATAAGACTGCTAGGGGGAGGGTGTGTTAGTGTGTCACAGCTGGCCTGCCTTCCTGCTCGCCCGCCCGCCCGTCCACCTGTCTATCTGTCTGCCTGCCTGCCTGCCTGCCTGCCTGTCTGTCTGTCTGTCTGTCTGTCTGTCTGTCTGTCTGTCTGTCTGTCTGTCTATCTGTCTATCTGTCTATCTGTCTATCTGTCTATCTGTCTGTCTGTCTGCCTGTCTGTCTATCTGTCTGCCTGTTTGACTGGATGACTGGATGATTAGCCTTACATGAACCGGGTAATTTATGTGCCAGGGTGCTTATGATGACCCGAGCCCACAGCAGGTTGCCGCGACGATTCTGGTTTGTCCTGCCATCGCCCATTCTCAGAACACACACTCCACAGTGCACACACAGCCCACACACACACTCCACAGTGCATACGCAGCTCACACACACACACACACTCCACAGTGCACACACAGTCCACACACACACTCCACAGTGCACACTCAGCTCAAACACACACTCCACAGTGCATACGCAGCTCACACACACACACACACTCCACAGTGCACACACAGTCCACACACACACTCCACAGTGCACACTCAGCTCACACACACACTCCACAGTGCACACACAGCTGACAAACACACCACCCCTCCTACCAATATCACTGTAATGATGAGTGTTTGGGAGGTGGGAGGCAGGGAGGGGGATGGGGGGGGGGGTGAGGTGTGAATTCAGTAGAAACAATAAGTGACATTTGCTCTCCAGACCCCTCTCCATCTAGGCAGAGGGTATGAAAATGTGAGCGTAATGAAAAACACAATCTCAATTTACGATCCATTTGTTGTTTCACAGTGGGCTTTGCTTCAGGTGTTAGGAACTTGGTTATGACTGTGGGACAGGGAACGTGTTGTTGTAAGGCAGAGTGCGGGACAGAGACATGTTGTTGTGAGGCAGACTGTGGGACAGGGAACGTGTTGTTGTGAGGAAGCTGCAGAAGCCGTCCACAGCCCAGCGCTCAGCTGCACACACACGTCTGAGGCACAGGTGCAGGTGTGTGTGGAGGAGAGAGAGAGAGGGGGAGAGAGAGAGAGAGAGAGAGAGAGAGGGAGAGAGAGAGAGAGAGCGAGAGGGAGAGAGAGGAGAGAGAGAGAGAGAGAGAGAGAGAGAGAGAGAGAGAGAGAGAGAGAGTGTGTTGTCAGTGTCTGTTGAAGAGGGTCAGTAATTGATGTGGAGGAAGGAGAGAGGCCGCTGGCTGGAGGGTCGCCAGCCCTGTCGATTGTGCAGATGAAACCAATGAGAGGATAATGAGAGCTGGTGCTCTCAGAGCAAGGCGGGAGTGGGCCATAAAAAGAGAAATGAAGACTAATGAGGATATGATTGGCCCAGGAGACGAGCCACAAATGAGAGGGCGGGGGACATGGGGGGGGGGACGATGACTAATGACAACCCCCCTCCAATCAGAAGATCCTTGTACCGAGAGCTGGACACAGCCCTCTGGGATAACTGGACGGCCAACGACAAACACCCAAATGACGTGGCGTGGATGTGGCCTACACACACACACAACACACACAAACACACACACAGACACACATGCACACATACACACACAAATGCACACATACACACATACATACGCACATTGACATACACATGCGCACACACTCATTGACATGCATACACACACGGGCATACACACACATTTACTGACCTCATTAGTGCTAATCCTCAATCTATTTTCAGGACTTCTCACTGTGGTTTGAAGAATTGACCAGTGGACTGGCAAGCAACACAGAAGCAATCAAAGCCAGGTCTATAAACAACACAGAAAAAGTTGCTGCTATGGCAACCGATGAACAAATGAAATGACTCTCCAAAACTGAGATCAACCACAACCATAATAACATTCTCACAACAGAAAAACAAACCGTGCCCCAATTTGAACTAGCTGAACCAGCGTTCCGGGGATCTCAGTTGGTGTCATCTTGCTTGGCTGAGCCTGTAATATATCTCCTTGTAATATGCTCCGACTCACTGATCAGGGTTGTGTAGGACTCTGTGCTGATGACTGCCGTGGGGCTGGGGCTGCACTGGGAATGGCAATGTTATTTCCATGCTGCTTCAAGTGGGACTTTATTATGGGACATAAATATGTCTGGAACACTCATAACAGACTCAGGTGCCTTAGTGGAGGGGTGGAGGAGCAGGGTGGAGGAGCACCTGCAAAATAAACACACACGCACCACATCAGAGTGAACATGAATTTTCAATTGACAGGATAGTTTGGATCAACTCCTTATCCATTTGTCTCCTCATCCTTTCATCTCTTCATCCTCTCATCTCCTCATTTCACCTCCTCACCTTCTCACCTTCTCATCCTCTCATCTTTCATCTCCTCATTCTCTCATCTCATCTCCTCACCCTCTCATCTCGTCATCCTTTCATCTCCTCATTCTCTCATCTCATCTCCTCACCCTCTCATCTCCTCATCCTTTCATCTCCTCATCCTCTCATCTCCTCATCCTCTTATCTCATAATTTAATCTCCTCAACCTTTACTGTAATCTCATTAACACATTGTCATTGTGGGTGCCCTATGGCAGGCTAATGTTGGGCACAGATTTTGCCAATTTACTGCAATGTAGAGGAATACTATAAGTTAGATTTACAGTAACACTGAACGTCGAAATATTAGCATCAAAGAAGCTATTTGGAAAGGAAAATGTGTTGGGGGCGGATGTTACGTAAAAGCATTCCTGACTAAATGAAACATACATTATTTACATAACCTCAGCCTTGAATTTGTTTAGCAACAGTGCTTTTACATCCTCAGTCTAATGTATACTTATTTTAAGTCTACTTAAATGTTGTTGCATTGATTAAAAAAAGGAACGCATCTCTGTAAAAGTCCACTGTCAACACAATACCTAAAATACAATAAAGTCAACCGATAAACTAGGAAACAAAAAAATATTACCCAAGCAATGTAAAAAAAAGAAGCAATAAAATCAGAGAGAAATCACGCTCATATATATTAGAACCCCTGAAATCCTACGGGATTGGACCGGCAGAATGAAAACGTGTTTGCAGCCGTCCAATCTTCCCAGCCTTGCTACTGTAGTTTTCATTCATTGCCAAACAAAGAGATAAAGCAGCTCTTTCCGGCACAGACCCCCCATCATCTCCGTCTGGGTTTTCATGATGACAGGCTGCTTATATCTCTTTTATTAGCCACGGAGGTCCGGAGTGGATATATGGGCTGCTGTATCACGGAGGCCTCACTGTGGTGCAGTGCTGCGGCAGCTGCTGTGTCCTGCATGCTAACTGAGACGGGCCTACTCTGACAGGAGCGGAGGCGAGACGAGCGCGTCATTACGCCGCTGATCTGATGAACGCCACGGGACGCCGTGGGGCACACGCCCAGTCAGCCGGATCTGATGGGTCCGTCCCTGAAGACGACTCGACACACAGCTTGATGGCAATTGACCCAATTGCGAGTGAAACATGAACATAAACGCAGTTATGACTTCATGGCTCGTTTTAGAGTTGGGTTAGCGGGGCGATATTTTCTTCTTTGCAGTATCTGGACTCAGACACGCACAGCCGGATTACAGTTTTTTACAATCGCTATGACACTTTTTTCAATACCTTTAACAAGTTTCCTAAACTCTTGACACAGTTAGCACAACATCCGCCTGTGTTGGCTATACAATTAACACATTTCTTGTTGCTTTGACACAAAATGCATAGAGTAAACACACATTTTAAATGCTTGAACTTCTTTTACACACAAGCTCAACCAAGACCAAAACAATCGATTTTTACGACCAATGCCTTAACACTGTATGTCAGAACAGATAACGCCATGTTCAAAACCTAATTTATTGGCTAGAGTCAGACAGCTGTTCATATTGTGAATTGAAACACAAATATATCCCCTGTATTTTATTGCATTGCTACTGAGAAAAAGCTGGTTGAAGTTATGCAAATACTATAAATCACAGCTGATTCCCAACTAGGAAACACTATGGTGTTGAGGTTCTTTCAATCACATGACTATATGGTATACAGTGCCCTCCAAAAGTATTGGAACAGTGAGGCGAATTCCTTTATTTTTGCTGTAGACTGAAAACATTTGGGCTTGACATCAAACGATGAATGTGAAACCAGAGATCAACGTTTCAGCTTTTATTTCCAGGTATTTACATCAGGATCTGATGCACAAATTAGAAAATATCACCTTTTTGTTCGAACCCACCCATTTGTCACGTGAGCAAAAGTATTGGAACATGTGACTGACAGGTGTGTTTTGTTGCCCAGATGTGTCCTATTACATACATTATTCAATCAATAAATACCACTGAATGTCTACACTCAGGTTCAGATTGGGTAAGATAGGTTTTGTCTATGCAGACTGTATTCAGAGGTGAAAACAACATGAAAACCAGAGCGCTGTCTTTGGGTGAAAAACAAGCAATTGTGAGTCTTAGAGAAGATGGAAAATCAATCAGAGCCATTGCAGAAACATTGGCCATAGCCAGTACAACCATTTGGAATGTCCTGAAGAAGAAGAAAACTACTGGTGTACTAAGTAACAGACGTCGAACAGGTAGACCAAGGAAAACATCAGCAGTTGATGACAGAAACATTGTAAGAGCTGTAAAGAAAGACCCTAAAACAACTGTTAGTGAGATCAGCAACAACCTCCAGATGGCAGGAGTGAAGGTATCACTATCTACTGTTCGCAGAAGACTTCATGAACAAAAGTACAAGGGCTACACCAGAAGATGCAAACCACTCATTAGCAAGAAGAATAGGAAGGCCAGGCTGGAATTTGCCAAAAAGTACAGAGATGAACCTCAAAAATTCTGGGACAAAGTTTTATGGACTGATGAGACAAAGATTAACTTTTACCAAAGTGATGGAAAGGCTAAAGTTTGGAGAAAGAAAGGAACTGCTCATGATCCCAAACACACAAGCTCATCTGTGAAACACGGTGGAGGTAATGTCATGGCTTGGGCTTGCATGGCTTCTTCTGGGACGGGCTCATTAATCTTCATTGAGGATGTAACACATGATGGCAGCAGCAAAATGAACTCGGAAGTCTACAGAAACATTTTGTCTGCCAATTTAAGGAAAGATGCAACCAAACTGATTGGCAGAGCCTTCATCATGCAGCAAGATAACGACCCAAAACACACTGCCAAAACAACAAAGGAGTTCATCAGGGGCAAGAAATGAAAGGTATTAGACTGGCCAAGTCAATCTCCAGACTTAAACCCTATAGAGCATGCATTTTACCTGCTTAAGAGGAGACTGAAGGGAGGAACCCCACAAAACAAACAACAACTGAAAGCGGCTGCAGTGAAAGCCTGGGAAAGCATCAAAAAGGAAGAATGCAAAAGTTTGGTGACGTCAATGGGTCACAGACTTGCTGCAGTTATTGAAAGCAAAGGATTTGCAACTAAATATTAAGTCTTATTCACTTAAATATGTTTTAAGTATATCTGTTCCAATACTTTTGATCACATGACAAATGGGTGGATTCAAACAAAATGTGATATTTTCTTAGTTGTGCATCAGATCCTGATGTAAATACCTGGAAATAAAAGCTGAAACGTTGATCTCTGGTCTCACGTTCATTATTTGATGTCAAGCCCAAATGTTTTCAGTCTACAGCAAAAATAAAGGAATTCGCCTCACTGTTCCAATACTTTTGGAGGGCACTGTATATACTGCAAAGTGGGGCTTTTTGTGCTGATCTTGTGTGGGAAAAAAAACAATATGGAGCAACACGAAGAAAGTAAGAATACAGGAATACCTGCACGAAGGAGAGGAAGACAAGTACCAGGACAAGGGAGAGGAGTGGGACAAGGGCAAGGGAGAGGAGTTAGAATGTGTGGTGGCGCTCAGAGAAGTGCCAGAGCTAGGGTAATACTGTAATTGGCAGCTAAATTGCATATTTCTTGCGGTAATGTCCTGTTGCAAGTGAAGCCTTTACTGCAGCAATTATGTTTCTGTCTTCTTTTTTTCAATACAGTAACCATACATTCTCTAAAGTTACTCTGACATCGGTCATTAATTTTTTGTTCTGAATTTCTGCAGCAAAAGAAACAAAATGCATGCATTTACTAAACCCAACAAAACAAAAATGTAGAGGCTTCAAAAGAAACTGCATCGCAAACACAATCTATAATCCATATACTGTGAGACCTGACACATACTTGCATAAATGAATGCAGTTTCTGTAATTCCATCTGATGTTAGTGTTTTTTATGGCATTGTGCTATGATTGACTAAATGTTCCTGTAAAAAGAGAACGTGTGTTAGTGTTTGGTAGACATGGTGTCATGTTTAGTGCATTTTTGTGTTATGACAATTAATGTTTGAGTTTAGTTTACAATGTGTGATTTTGAGCATGAAATTAACAGTTTTGCCAATTGTGTGTGGTAGGTGTGTTGGTGCATTAAGAGTTTAGAAAACTTGTTAAAGGTAAAAAAAACTGTCATAGCGATTGTAAAAAAACTGTAACATTGCCAGAGAGTAGACCTACATATGTAATAGTCTGTTGCAGTTCTGAGGAAGCTAAGTGTAAATATGAATAACGTTTGGGAAGTCTAACTCTCAGCATGACCCTAGCCAAACCACAGAAGTGGACTAAATAAGTGTAATTATTCTTGCCCTCAGTCGGACACCCAAATTAGGCCTAATCAGTCTGGACTTGATCAAATAATTAGATTTCAATCGTGTCGTTTCGTTAAGCAGACCCTCTATTTACTAAAGTTTTAACAAGGTAAAGATGTTTCTCTGTGGCAAATGTTCAAGTTCCATAGTTCAGTCATGATAATGTTCACTGAACTTCTGGTAAATGAAAAGTAGTTGACTTCTCATTTCACAATATTTATTCAAGAACTATGCCAGAAAAGATTATGTTTTGTCCTATAACCCCAAACCTCCACTCTCACAATGTTTATACAACTATCAATGTATTCAATGTATAAGAACTAGAACAACACTGGATAGGTTCATGTTACTGTAAGTAACAGTTTTTTGTTTATTTACATTTGCCAATCAAGAGGTCCCAGGTTATATTGTCATTATATAATACAGTGCAGGATAATGAGGTCAACAACACAAACGCCTTCGACCTACACAATATTTGTTAAGATTGTGTCGTCTCTCGTCCAGCAAATATTCAATACAAAACCACACTAACAGGAATATATGAAGAACTTCTGTTAGTAAACTTATTGCATGTGATTGTTAACTCTCACAAACGTGAACATTTGAAACTTTTCTTAGACACAGTCTGCAAATGGCAAATGGCAGTTGACATGTTGGTACTACTGGGCTCTTCATAAAGTAGATCACCTTTTGGCCCGAGTTGTGTGTTTGTTCAGAGAAACAGAGAAACGCCCTCTGTTTCCCGCTCAACACACACACAGGTTCAAAAACCCCCAGGTCAACCTGTGACTCAATAAATAAACCCTTTCAGGACAAACCACACCAGTACTTTCATCCTCTGCAGAGGAACTGTGTCATCACTGCCACCATCAGAGACAACCTTTGACGCTTGCTTCAGATTCAGATTTCAGATTGACCCATCCAGCTGGTGGTGCAGTACTATCACAAGGTAGGTTGGGTCTAGTGCTCTTGTAATGTATAAATATTTTTTCATGTAAACTGTATATTTTGGGGATTGTCATTTTTTTGGTTGCTACTGTGTAGATGTTGCTTGCTAGGTCATAATAATGTCACTGTCCTGATGATGCTACACTACTCAGTGTATGTGACAAATAAAACTGTTTGACTTTGACTTTACAATACAACACAAAGAAACTAAATGAATTTACTATGTCAACAAGATTAACATTTCCATAGAATGTTTGTCTGTATTGATTTTTGGATGTGATTTCTTTCGGGATCTTTGTGTTGAATTTTGAATTATAATCGTATTTATTTTTACAGGGATCTTTCTTGTTAGAAACCTGTTGTCATGGCGAAGATAATTCATGTCCTGGCTCCTCTTCTTCTGCTATTGGCTGTGGGTGTCCAGTCCGTGTCAACCCAACAAGTCATCGACAATTTAAATGGTTTGACTGCATTCAGAAGTCAACAACACCATGGCTATGTGCTGCTCCAGTGGTATGTGAATACTTGTTTAAACAATGACATGACCCTACAAACGACTTGTACCTCTCAAAACAGGTATTATACCAATTACGGTTTTCATGTATTCTACAATAATGGAAGTCCAGACCACCCCAGTATTCTGCCTGCCCTGACTAGAGGTTACAGGTACGACACGGTCGGAAACCTACATTTGGGTCTTCTACTGCCTCATGCAGTGACCAGGTTTTACTTAGAACACAATCGGAATCCAATCTTCAACAGGGACAGGCTGGTGATGAGTTATAACCCCAGCACCAACACCGTTGACCAGATCTACATCACAGATCACTATAGTCGAACCAATACATTCAGAGTCGGCCCCAACCTGATCAATGCCCTCAGGAGACTTGGACCTCTGAATCGATGAAGATCTTACTACTTCAAGCCTGCCACTGTGCTAAGAAACAGACAGTTCACCACAGTGATTGTACGAATCATATTTGTTCATTAAACATCTGAAGTGGATCAGATAAGGTGTATCTCTGCTTGTGACGCACACCCACACATACACTCTCACTCTCACACACACACACACACACACACACACACACACACACACACACACGCGCACACACACACACACACACACACACACACACACACACACACACACACACACACACACACACACAGACAGACACACACACACACACACACACACACACACGCACACAGACACACACACACACACACACACACACACACACACACACACAGACAGACACACACACACTCACATGCAGATCAGGCATGATGGCTTATTTTTACACAGTCAGTTCACACTATGTGGACAAATTGGGATAAAATACATTTAGATATATCGGGCTATTAAAAAGAGTTGCATCAGCAGTGAATTTTAAAGAAGTAAGAGGGAAATTGGAGATAAAATTGGGCTGTTTCAGTCCCTCTTGCTCAATCAAATTCTGCAAGCTTAATGATCTAAGAATCTCATCAACTCTCAACACCTCTCCTCCACCAGCTATTTCAACATATTCCACACATTTTTAAAGATCAGATTAAGCGAATACAAGTCTGATTTAACTGTCTGCTCCGAGGAGCTAGTCTGATTCAACTGTCTGCTCAGAGGAACTCATCCATTTGTTTCTGGAGGCACCTTTCCATTGAACTCAAGCTCAGCCGAACCTAAACTAGAAGCAGAGAGGATAGAGGGCAAGGGGAGATATTACAGTAATGTGTGTGTGAGTCTGAGTGTGTGTGTGTTTGAATGTGTGTGTGTTATATACGGGATGTTAGTTAATGTAGTCTGCTCAGGGTATTGGTAAAGCACAGCCTCCCGAGCCGATCTCCAGACTGTGAGATCTAGAAGAGATAAGGAGAGGGGCGAGCGAGGTGAGAGAGCGCCGGGCCAGTAGAAGAAGCCGTTAGTGGTGTCGTACTCTCC
>NW_025813864.1:0-20000 GCF_021917145.1 Hypomesus transpacificus
TTCACTTGTGGCTTGTCGGTTATGTGTGTGTTGTTCATACATCAGTGTTGTGCGCACCATCATGTTTTTGACCTCCTGACCTCCCCACTGTCCAAAACCAAAGGTCGCGACCCCTGGACAACTCCCAGAGGACTGTGCTGGTCGCCGGCGGAGTCCAGTGGATGAACACCAACCACCTGAAGATCATCATGGAGGTGCTGGAGAGGTGCGCACGAACACACACACACACACAAAACGACCCAACGCGTCAACAAGAAACGAAAAAAAAAACACGCATGCGCGCGCAAAGAACAAAGAAAACACAGACGGAGAGAACAAAAGAAAAACGCTCACGCGCACCGACACACGCGGCCTGTCTGAACCCATCAATCCCTCTCTCACTCAGTAAATAATCTGTCCCTCATCCCTTTCCTCCGTTTCTTCCCTTTCATCCTGGCATTCCCTCCCTCTCTCCGTCTCTGCAGGGAGGGCCTCCAGGAAATCGTGGTGGTGGTCAAGTCCCTGGGCATGGGCTTCCATCTGCCTGTGGACGGCATACGCTCTCTCTCGCTGGTGAGTGAGTGTGTGTGTGTGTCCCCCCTCACCAGGCATGTCCGCACACACACAAGCCCGCTTTCAAAGCAAGCGCTGGGAGCCGTGTGCATGTATCTGAAACATTAGCAGGTCCGTCCGTCCGTCATCTGCCGCTTGTCCGGGGATCGGGTCGCGGGGGCAGCGACCTAAGCAGGGAGGCCCAGACTTCCCTCCCCCCGGCCACTTCCGCCAGCTCTTCCTGGGGGACCCCGAGGCGTTCCCAGGCCAGCCGAGAGACATAGTCCCTCCAGACCCAGGACACGCAAACATTAGCAGGTCATGGTCATAATCCACGACCTCCCAGCTCAGCTGACCTCTCAAACGGCAGCGATGGCGCACGTTCAACGACAGCAGCAGAACCGTGTTTTGGGCCAAGGTCCGACTATTTATTTGTCTTTTTTTTTTCGGAACCGTCCGAGACCCGAGGTCCCCGACAGCGCTCTGATGGATTTCGACCACCTTTTTTTGCTCCTCTCCTTCTCTGACGGCGGTTACGTTCTTGTTGCCCCCCCCCCCCTCCCTTCCCCTCCAAACCTTTCAGACGGGCGTGCAGAAGCTCCACCACGACAACGCTGACATCGTCGCCACTGCGAAGCGCTGCGGGTTCGAGGTCATCGACACCTTTGGCATCACGGCGGGCCGCTACAAAGAGTTCCTGCAGGGCCGCTGCGCCTGTCATTTCCATGAGGTAACTCCCCCCCCCCCCCCCAATACACACCTTATCTAACTGAGTCCCAGTTAGACTCTAATATTCCAGTGTGATTCCATCTGCCCCGTCCGTTCCCCCTCAACTTCAAACCATGACCAGGTATTTTCATGTACTGTAGCATGCCGGCTAATTTGACGCAAAGTGCTGACTGCTGAAAGCCTGCCCATCCACGGAGTAGTCAGCCAGACCCCTGAAAGGAATGTCCCTCTGTGACCACCATCCTTTCAGTTATAACCTCGTTAAGGATGCATCCTATTTCTGGAAACGTGCGCTCCACCACCTTTACTAGCAGGGCCCTTGTACTGAGCTTTTAGACGCGGCAGATCACGAAGCAGCAAAGCAGAGAGGAATGGGTCTCTTGTTGTCTTCCTGATTGAGCGACATCCACCCCTCCCCAACAACACACACACACACACACACTCTCAGCATCCTGTGAAAGAGCAAACCTCCCCTACCGCCCACCGCACACCGCCCCACCCTTCTTCTGCGAGTCCCAGAATATGTTGAAAAAGGACCCCCTTGCACCCCCCCCCCCCCACACACACACACACCCTCAACTTCCTGTGAAAGAGCAGCCTCCTTGTTTTTTATTCAGCTATAAAATTGGCCCCGGCATGGGTTAATGAGTAATTAGCAATTAGGCTGCCTTTTATTGGACCGTAAAGCGCACGTTGGTAGCAGCTGGGCCCGAGGACTTGTGTGTGAAGTGGCTTTTGGAGTTTTTGACTGTGCATGTGTTCGCATGGTTTTGTGTGAATGTGTGTGTCCGCATGCGCTCGCGCTCGCGTGTGTGTGTGTGTGTGTGAAATGAGTGCGGCCTCTGCCTCGTTCCTCTCCCATCCCAGGTCACATGGCTTTTAAATGACAACAGGAGGTGGCACAGAGAAGCCAGGAGACAGAATGTGCAACAAATAAAATAATGCCTAACTGGAGCTCTGAGGAACGTCCAAAACTGTCAATGATTGACGCCGCCACGTAACCCATTGTGAAGGGAGGCTTGTTGGATAGGGATTAGATTCATGTGGTGTGGTTTCCTCAATGGGTTTCCGCTTTAAAGCCTAGCCTAGCCCAGGGCTGTTAACTGCAATCCCCAGTCTGACTGGTGTGGAGGTACATGTGAGGAGATGGGTGTAGTGTCGATGTGTGTAGCAGTGTGCAGATGTGTGTAGATGTGTGCAGCAGTGGCTCCATGTATATAGATGTCTGCAGCAGTAGAGGTGACATCGTGCTTCTGTCCAATGATCCAAGGTGGAGAAGCTCTCGTTCTCCCAGGATCCCCAGCACCGCAAGATGAAGATCCTCCGACTTGCCACCGACAGCGGAACTGTGACAAGTGGAACCGTAACCAGCGGAAGCGTAACCAGTGGAACCAGTGGAACCAGTGGAACCGGGCTCAGCGAGCATCCTAACCTGCAGGACCAGGACCAGTGGGCGGGGTCGAACTCCTTGTCCTATCACGTGCGAGGGGAGGTGAACCAGGTGTACTCTGAGATTCTGCTGAGCAGACTGTGCCCTAGAGACAGAGGGAACTAGAAACCCTGGCACACGTGTGTGTGTGTGTGTGTGTGTGTGTGTGTGTGTGTTTGTGTGTGTGTGTGTGTGTGTGTGTGTGTGTGTGCGTGCATGTGTGTGCGTGCGTGTGTGTGTGCGTGCGTGCGTGCATGTGTGTGCGCGTGCACGTGAGCCTTTGCGTACATATTCATACACATACGAGCTCATTTTCAAAGACTACAAGTTCCTTCCGTCCAGGAAGTGTCTGTGTAACAGGAGAGCTGACTGGTCAGTCACAAGACGGAACCATCGCCCTCTGCCACATACACCAACTCTGATTGGCCCACGGGGGCAGAGGTCCTGTCATGTGCCCTCCACGTACAGGTGGGAAGGATTGAACAGCTGGCTGGAGCGATGGATGGCAGACACACTGCCAACAGATGAGTGTAGCGACTGGAACGGAACAGGGAGAGATTCTTCGGTCTTAAATGAAAACCACCCTCCCTTACCACCTCAAACCGGCGTCGAGAAAAAGAAGTCGCATTGCAGCTCAGCTGAGAGTGAAACAGTTGAGAGTGCAGCTGCACTCTTGTCATGTTGGATTTTTGATGATGTGCTACCTGCTACTTTTGAAGACTTAATACCTCAGTCATCCACTCTGTCTGGATACCACAAATGTATTCTATGCCAAAGATAATGTAGGACAGATTTATTCACGCTCCCTCGCTTGGGCAAAAGGTCTTATGTATGATACAAGTATATATTTCTCTCTATTTTTCTACAGATGTTTATCCGTGCCTATTTCATTGTAATGTTTACATGTTCATGAAGAACTTGTGGAATGTTATAAACTGTATTTATATGGCTCTCTGCAAAGATCCCTGGATCAATTACACCAAGCTTGATGAATTGTTATTTTTAGTCACACACACACATAGTGGAAAAAATCTTCAGAGCCCTGTTCTGGAAGAATATGATAACAAGATATGATATTCAATGTTCGTGAACTGAATTCGTCATTCTCAAAGAAGGCTTAAAACTGGATTGCGTTTGCTTCAGATTTTGAAGAATGATGCATAACTTTTACTATCGATAAACTTTTTCTCTGTGAATTGCATAATTTCTTTAACACCTGTTTTATTTGTTTTGGTGTTATTCCATTTGACTATCCAATATACAAATCCATGTACTCTCACATAAAAAAATATATATTTTCTTAATTTATTTTTCGATTCCTTTAATCATGTTGTTTGATAAAAAATATGTGTACAAACATAAGGTTGGAAGAGTAACTGTAACCTACTAATGTTTCTCCCTCAACTCTCAGTTAGGAATGTATTTTTCCCCGCAGTATGCAAGTTGACTTTTCATGAATGAAACTGGACACCACTATTTTGCTGATAGTAGATCAGTGCGCATATAAGTCAATTGTTTTATTACATTACGTTTCGCAATGTAGGCCTACTGCTTTGAAACGAAAATGAGAAGCAATATATATTTTCACATGAAAAGGAAGTGTAGCATGTACTTTTGCAGACAAGTAATTTGCTCAACTTTGTCCAGTGTACAGTTGGCATATACTTTTTAAATTACAAAATAAGATAAGAACTACAGGCTACCAATTGAGACTTCATGTAACATTACACTTGAACTTAGTTTTGAATCCAAAGGACATGGCAACCATGTCTAGTTATCTACAAGCTTTTACTATTGAATTATTCCGTTACATTTATCAGTTATATTTTAAAACATTATTTGTTGATTATTGACCCAGTAGATATTTCTGTTCAAAGTGACATGTAACTTAAGGTCTGCGTATTACCGTGACTGGTCTATAGTTCATATAACTTAACTGATCAAAGCAGCCCTTCAAGGCTACATTGTACAGTTTTATGTGATTCCACAGCGTGCGTAAAGCTGCTTTGACGAGCCAATAAATATTGTAAAGCTATTTGAAAAGGCGGTTTTAATTTTACGTGATGACTACAGATGGCTATTCGGGCCTGTTTTTGTAAAGCTGACGTTAAAGGTCTTGAAAAAGTGTTCTATACTTGTTGTTCCTTCTCGGGGAATTTTAAAGGCCTATGGCGTTTGTGACATTTCTGCGGGCCGATCAAGGTAACCCTCACCTTGCCTACCCTTGCCGCATTCAGTTCGGTAAAAGACATTCTCCACACTCACAGCCTGCCTTGTAGCTAGCCTTGTCTACAGAGCACAAACTCGATGGTATTTTTTTTATCGTTAAGGGGGAAAATTATTTGGAATTATGTGAATAATTTGTGCAAAGAAATGCTATTATAGGTTTAATATGTTTTGGTTTTTGCCTAAGAGCTGGCCATTTTTATTATTTATTTATTCTATTGAATCAATGTCTCTCAAAAACCAAAACGTTAATTGATAAGAAGCTTGGATTAAAGTCACATCAAATGTATTTGTATCTGACAACATTCGTGAGAAAGCCTATGAGAGCAAAATCGGTGAAAGATAAAGGCCTAAAACATCTTCTAAGAAAGCACCAATGATCATGTCTTGGCTTGCGTCCTGAGATGGATACAGTTTCAAAGAGATCCTTCCATGAGAAGTGTTCTCACTTTGTTCCTGCCGCACTTCCCCGCATGCCAACCATTTAGCAGAGTTCCTGTCGCTCACACTGCGTCTTTTTCAGCTTCGTTTTTTTTTCTAAGAGCCCCTGTCCAATTAGCGTATAGGATAGCCGCGTCTGCTGAATATAAATCTATAGAAGCGCCAATCGGAGCTGGGGAACGCACCACACCGTGACCAGATAGAGTAAGTTGCTTTACTCCGGGATAAGTTTGTCAGTGGACAAGGACACATGCACAGGGACTTATACACCTAAATAAATCAGGCCCGATAGAGGACGTTCTTTTTCGAGGCGCGTGTCAATCCACGGATGCCCCCGTATAATTGCTTGTCATTTTTGCACCAAGTTGAGGATTTTTTTTAAATCCTGCTGGCTCCAAGCCTTTGCAACCGGACTAGTATGAGACAGAGCCGCGCGGGGAGAAAGAGCTCCATGGACATCTCCAATGCGCGGACACACCAACGGCTTCTGTAGATGAGGTGGCCATGGAGAGAAGGGGCGGCTGCGGAGTACACCACATCAGCTTTCTGTCTCTCCTGCTCTTCTCCCTGTATCCTCTATGCTGCCGAGCCAGCTGGATGTAAGTATACCCGCCTTCGGGCTACAGGCATTAGGGTTTCACGGTGATTATCTTGAAATGTTGTCCATATGAACTGTCTCAGCTATATCACGCAATGGAAACGATTTAAAAGTCAATAACAGACTATTGTTGTGTTCAGGTGGTTGGGATTAACGTCGGTGGGAGTACCGGAAAAACTCGGCTGTGCGAATCTTCCTTTGACCCACAAGCAGAAAGACCTGTGTAAGAGGAAACCTTACCTGCTACCAAGCATCAAGGACGGTGCGCGCCTGGGCATCACCGAGTGCCAGACGCAATTCAAGCACGAGCGGTGGAACTGTTCGACCACCAAGCAGCTCTCTGTCTTCGGCTACGAGTTAACCAGCGGTAAGACCTGGCTAATGTTATTAAAACAATAGGCTTCTTTGTGGTCCAAATGCAGGGTTTGCGAAATCACATTAGGTCTTGTGCGCTTCGATATGACTGACTTCAAAGTCAATTCAGATTCCGTTTCAGACACAAGGACGAAGTTTTATTAGGCTACTTTCTAACTCATACTCATACAATTATATTTCCTAAATGTTTTGATATGCCTTGAATCTATTGTATCCATTGCGGCCATTAAAAGTATTTTGTACTTTGTTTAAGTGCTGCATAAAAACAGTCCCTCGACTGCTTTTTAGTGCGTTAAGATAGAGGTACGAGGCACGTCTTCTATTTTCCATAACTCCTTTCTCGTGGTCGAGTCATGATAATATTTCATGTTATTCAGAGGAGGTGATTTGATTTGCCGCCCAGCTGGGTCCCCCGCTGCTTGTAGGCAAGGGAATACCGCTGTGCGCACATCTGCTTCGGTTTAACTATCTCAACGCTACTTCTCCACGGTCAAGTGTTTGTCTTTGAACAGAGTGCTCCGGTGCTCCCCTGGTCTTAAACCTTGCGGGATTATCCCAATTATGGGATCCACGGTCGACCTGTAATATAAGACACAGTTTCTTTGTTTTAGAGACTCTTGGATTCCCGAGATAGGAATCAGTGCATGGTTCAGCCATTAAGCAAATCTTTCACATGAAACTCATTCCTTCTCCCCATACTCTGTCACATTCCATCAGTCAACCTTTTACATTTAATACCAACAAAAGAACTCGCAATTATATTATGAATTATTGTGAAAGTAAATGACAGCAGTGCATTTCAATCCGGATTTATTTGAGTTTATTTATTTATTTTTATATTGTAATTTAATAAGTAGTTAGAGTAGGCTCCTGTAAGGCAACATGTTGTTTTCATCAATCTGATCATCAAGCATTCTATTATTTAAATAATTTTTCTTCCTTATTTCTTTTTTCCGTTATTCATTCCATACATGTTTTGTGTTCTTTGTATGACATTGTTGCGGTTAGGTAAAAAAAAAAAAACAGTCACAAAGACTTGAATCACATAGTTTTCCTCTACCCACAATAACCATAGACCCTGGGGGAACATGTTCCAGCCTCGTCAAGGTTTCCTGATCCACTTTCTCAGGGTTCCTGTGAGTGTGATGAGTGGTGTCGCAGAGAGCCTGTCCGCACCTCACCCATGACCCTGTGATGTGTAACCCAGCACCCTCTCCCCTCCCTGCATGGGGAAGAACCTTGGTCGGCTTCCCATGGGGGCTAGATGTCACTTTTAGGGTCTGAAATCCAAACTTTCCTAACAAGAAGGACGTTATCATATTTTGGAACGTTGAATCCCGTGTTGATCGTCCTTTGAAACATTCCCTCTCTGCCTCTTGGAACGTTCATTCACTGAAAGTCAAGATTGTAAATTGCCTGAACAACCTAAAAAACAGCGCTAATGTCTACCATGCGAAAGCTTACCGTATACAAGACGATCTCATTGGCCATTGTCACACATTGCCCCTGCTGACCTTTGATTTCATTGGCCCGGGCAGGTACGAAGGAAACAGCCTTCATCTACGCCGTGATGGCGGCGGGGCTGGTCCACGCCGTGACGCGCTCCTGCAGCGCTGGCAACATGACGGAGTGCGGCTGCGACGCCAGCCTGCAGGGCACGGGGTCGCCCACCGAGGGCTGGCACTGGGGCGGCTGCTCGGACCATGCGCAGTACGGAACCTGGTTCAGCAGGAAGTTCATCGACAACGCCGTCCACAACGTGTCGGCCAAGGGGGGCGACGCGCTGCTCACCATGAACCAGCACAACAGCGAGGCCGGGCGACAGGTGAGGCGCGGGGGGGGGGGGGAGGGGAGGGCGGATGCACAAAATGTGTCCACACACACACACACTCTGATGTGTGGTGTGTTTGATTAGGTTGGATTCAAACCCTTCAATGTGGGCAATTTTGTCAATCCAAAGTGGATTCCAGAGCGAAAAGAGTGTTTGTCTGCATGGACGGAGGGAGGAGAGAGCGCAAATAAAATGTGACAGATACTCATCCTCTTTCATTTGCGCTTAATGGGTGAGGCATGATAGCGTGACTAATGTGTGTTCACCGCTATTCAGACACAAGCTCCTCTTTCACATACCACCGGCAGGAAGAGTCACACAGACTCACACACACTCTCGCTTTGTAGACAGCACTGACTTAACTGGGTCTACAGCACCTACACACACACACACACACTCGGAGACACACGCACGCACACACACTCATAAAGACAAGCGCACATAGGCTAGACACAATGGTGGCATTGTATCTGCTGACTATGTCACTCAAATGGATCCCTCACACACCACACACACACACACCACACACACACACACACACATGTCCCATTAGAGGTGGAGACTTGGTGGAAGTATTTGGGGTAGGGGGGTGTTGCAACATGTTGGTTCGTGGGTTAGACTCCTTTGAGGTCATCCAGAGATCATTCTTTAGTCCTAAGGTTTGTGGTTGGGGGGAAAGGGGGGTCCTTTTCTCTTCATCTCCCTACCTCTCTCCTCCTCTTTCTCTGCCCCTCTTTCCCTCTTGACACTGGGAAGGCCACAGATGGGCAGTGAGTCCTGGGCTGAGGACACAGGGGACTCTATTGGGTCAGAGACAGAGAAGAGTCCTCTCATGGAGCGATGGGTCCGTCCAAACCTTGTTCGTTTTGCGGTAGCCCTCAACAGTAACCGTCCTTCCCCCCCCCCCCCTCACAAAAACGGTCCCTAGAAACGTCCACTACTCCGAAACAAACGGTGAAACAAACATGTTGAACAGAGTGTATATCCTAAGCCCTGCTCCCTCCCTCCCCCCCCTCCCCCCCTCCCTCCCTCTTGTCTTTCAGGCCATCGCCAAGACGATGTCCACCGACTGCCGGTGTCACGGCGTGTCGGGCTCGTGCGCCGTCAAGACGTGCTGGCGCACCATGGCGCCGTTCGAGCGCGTGGGCAACTTCCTGAAGGAGAGTTACGAGGGGAGCGTGCAGGTGCTGGACCGCTCCAAGCGGAAGGTCCGCAGGAAGGAGAAGGAGCAGCGGCGCCTGCCCATCAGGAGGGACGAGCTCATCTTCCTCAACAAGTCGCCCAACTACTGCGTGGAGGACCGGCGCTGGGGCGTGGCGGGCACCAGGGGGCGCCGCTGCAACCGCACCTCGGCCGGCCCGGACGGCTGCAACCTGCTGTGCTGCGGCCGCGGCTACAACACGCACGTGGTGCGCCACGTAGAGCGCTGCGAGTGCAAGTTTGTGTGGTGCTGCTACGTGCGCTGTCGGCGGTGCGAGAGCATGAACGACATGCACACCTGTAAATGAGTGCGTGTGTGGGGGGGGAACGGGGAGGGTAATAGAGGGGGGGGGGGGGTGTAAGATTTACACACACACATTTACACATCTGTCTCTTGCGCTCGCGCATGCCAACGCACACACACACACACACACACACACAATTGTACGTCTCCTTACTCCTCCAGTGTGACACTGAGAGACTTCCCATCATGCCCCTCTTCCAGTGGATGGAGGAGGGTGCGGGAGGGTGGCCAGTGTCACTCCAGTGTCACCCCTACCCAGGGCCAAAATCGGAACCTTTTCAGGCCTGGGAGTGTAATGGCCAAAACCAGCCCATCCCCACCAGGGGCCGAGCCAAACGTAAACATTCAGGGCTTAGCCCGAACCTAAGACCTAGTCAAGGTTTTGATGTGAATGCGAGGGCGCGGAGCGCGCAAGCAAGATTTTTTGCATTCATTTTAGTGCAAAATAGTTTTTGGAGCTTTATGTAATACAAACATTACGTTGGACTCATAGTTATATTTGCTGGAAATTACAACCCAAATTTACTCCAGATTCTCCCGATGGCCACTCCGGGCCTGCCCCTTCCCTGAATTAGAGACACATTTGTGAAGTTCCGTATAATCAGGGACAACCCATCTCGCCCTGACCAATGAAGGGTTAGATTGTAGTAGGTCTCCAGTGAGACGGGAGAAATGCAAAGATAATCACGACCAACTCTGAACTTCGCCCTTGACTGGACTAGAAACCTTGTTCAGTGATGACAATTTGAAGCCCATACCATATCACAGGAGAGCAAAGGGAACAGGCTGCCTTTTAGACCCACAGAACCACACTGTGGAACCAAACTGTGGAACCTCACAGTGCGTCAAAGCAGGACTCATGTAGCAAAACCACAGAAAAGTTAAAAAAAAAAATTATGACAGAAAGCTGAAAAACAATCCTTTTTTCATCCTCGATTGTGTTCCTAGCAGCAGACAGTCAGTGTGTGTTCGTATGTGAGGACCAGAGGTGAACTTCCTAAAATGGCTTTGCCAGGTCGGCTTTTCGCCTCAGGTCGAGCACTCATCTAGAGGGACTTCAAAGAGAAGCGGTTGACCAAACCACAAACCAAACGTCCATATTGGCACCCCAAAGCTGTTGTTTCTTTACATGTGTCAGTGCTGTATGATAGACATTCAATTGGCCCTGCTGGTATGTTTCCAATGCTCTATTAGAATAAATGTACTGCTTTTGCCAGGTTTTAGTCATCTTGCATAGCAATGTCTGTTTGTGCTGGAGTAGAAACTGACATTTGGATGCATGTAGTTTCAATGAATTTAAATGACAAACCAATGTAACTTTTGGGGAATAAAATTGGCTGATGTTGTACATTTATGAAAAAAAGACTTTGTCAAAACAGCTTTGACAATGTCGAAAGTATGATATTTGGGGCAGGATGTAGTTCAAATAGTTTATAGACTGAAATTAAGTCTAATGTTAGTGTGTTTGTAAAATTTTTATATTTTGTAAATATTAAATTATACTGTACCTCAAAACCGGAACATTTTCAAGCCAGTCATTTAAGTTAAAGTCTGTGTTCTATATCGATAGACAAATGTTCTTGTTATTTCTGTGCTGTTAAGCATCTCTCCTATGTGGGTGTTTGTGTATAACTTGTTGGATCCAAAGCCCTGCTATAAATGAAGGAATGCATCAATGGAATGAAGCAGTTTGTTCTCACTAGACCCACTGGCTCACTGCTGGAGTTGCTACTCTCTTTTCTCCAACATTCCTCTTGCTCTGTCTAAGAATTTAAACTCTTCCTTCTTTACCACTGTCTGCATCTGTTTCTCGCCATCCATTGCTCTCTCTCCCTCTCTCTCTCCCTCTCTCTCTCTCTTCTTCTATTTTCTGTGTTTTAGTCCTCTCTGTCTGCTGACTCTTTCTCTTTGCCTCTCTTTCTCTTTTCCTCTCTCTCTCTTTTCCTCTCTCTCTCTCTCTCTCTCTCTCTCTCTCTCTCTCTCTCTCTCTCTCTCTCTCTCTCTCTCTCTCTCTCTCTCTCTCTCTCTCTCAGGTTCCCTTCACTGTCTCTTCCGTCCTCCATGCGTCTCTCCATCTCACTCCTGAATGAGAGGGGCTGTGCTCTGTGAGAAGTGGCAATGCTGTGTTAAATACCGGGAGTGCTTCCTCTTAAAGAGAGCCTTTAAAAAAGCTAACGACACTGACCTCTTAATTCCTTTGGACAGACCTGATTTATTGATGAGGAGGCCTTCTGGCAGTAAGACGAGATGGTGTGTGTGTATGTGTGTGTGTGTGTGTATGGCAGTGTTGTCAGCTCAACTCTCATCTAATTGCTTCACACCGTCATTGCACATCACCGATTCCAGGAAATGCAGCCCAAGAATTCCCAGAAAACCTGAGAGGTTTGAGCTTTTAAGGACGGTTCCAATGTTATAGATGTTACTTTTGGACTCGAATTGGCTCTTAAAATGTCTCAAAGCATAATGTTAATTTGGTGTTGGGGCATCCTTCACTTATGATAATCACTTCCTTCAAAGACCAGACCAGAGCAGTCAAACACAGTGAAATATAGACACAAGCGGGACATTTTGAAATGGTTTTATTCCTAAGCACACAACTTTATTTTTCCATGGTTGACATTTGCATGGAATTGCCCTTAAATGCCAGGAATTCAGTCATACCTCCTGTGGACCAATCAGAACCATTGTAGGCACATTTTGGTTTCCTCCCTAAAAAAAAAAACTGCGCCCCTCCACAGTTTGACACAAGCACGCTAGGAACACAGCACACGCTTGCCTGCTTGTGAGTTGATTCTAACAGCGAGGGCGAGTTACGTTGAGCCTTGTAAGCTGCCAGTCAGCGGCCACAGATGAAAGCCAGGCCTCTGAACAGGAGATCACATCTCCAAGAGCAGACAGACCGGCAGACAGGCAGGCAGACCGGCATGCAGGCACACAGACAGGCATACAGACAGGCACACAGACCGACAGGCACACAGACCGACAGGCAGGCACACAGACAAAAACAATACTGCAGTACACCCAACACTGGCTTTGTTTAGTAGGGCTGAAATCAAAGCCCACCATCCACTGTCTGCTTCTCTCATGAAGAGGGTTTCTAAAGATCCTTGAGCAATCCCTCATCAGTCAAACACAGGGGAGCAAAGCGAGAACTCACTGTGCTCTGTCCAGAGTCTGACAACCGCGTAGCGGGAGCTATATTCATGTTTTCTTGGAATATATTTCAGAGTTTGGTTGCATAGGGGTAGAAGGCTGTGCATCTTAGCGTGCAGTCGGACAGACTGTGCCAAGAATCATCTTCCTGTCAGGGCTCTTGTCCCTGGTCCCCTTGAAGTGACCAACATCTCACAGTCAGCCCCTGCCAGTCAGCATTGGTTCAACCCGTAGGAGTGTGGCCCCGGACGGACTCCTTTTAGTCTGTGCCCTTTGACCCCGAGGCAAAGATGCACACCTTCCATGACTATCGCTTCAAGCTGCCAACACAACATTAGAAAACACCTTTGCAGGGGATACCATTAAAAACGTTTAGTTCTTGATGTCCACGGTCCTTATCTCCTCGTTCCCCGTCTCCCTAGTCTTTCTCTCACTATGTTCCCTTCTTCTCCTTTCTCTCACATAATCATTATTAGTGCTCTGTCTCCCTTGGAAGACATGTGAACAGGTGTTTGGACTATCAACCCCAACTCTATACTTTGCTGGCCTCTTGTGGTGAAAGGTACAGGGGCCCTTTTTACTGGAGCATGTGCCAGTGCCCCAGTAAATCTGCTGTGCCCCAGTAAAATCTTAAGTTTGAGTTTTAACAATGTATTTTGTATCAGTGCATTCATTAAGATTTATAGTCCCGGACAAAGCTGCGGTATCCCAATCAACGCTTGTAAAAGCAGTTTAACCGAAAACACAAACCGATGCCCGCAGAATTTCATGTCTGAGAATTCCCGCCGTGGGAGCTTTGCGCCAGTAAAGGTGGTCACGAGGTTCAGGGGTAGTTTACTTTAAACCGATTTCATCAGGACTGGAATACGTTATCAGAAGGTAGCTAGCTACTTACATTTAGCTGCTGTCATCATGTTTAGTCTCACGCAAAGTACTTAAAGTTAGTAATGTATTATTACATTAATATAAATTCGCCTGAGAAGACGGAAGTGAATGTCGCATTGTCAGGTTAGATCAAGTTAACGTCGACGGTGCTAATATGTTAGCTACTTTACAGTAACAAAGTTAGCTCTAGCTCTAACTGTCACCACTGTACACTAGCTACAGTAACTGCAGAGTTGCTAGCTAATTATTAAGCTAATATGGCTATTCACAACATGAATTAACTGTGGCTAGTGCCGTGCCGGTCGTGATACAGATGTTGGCTAGTTAGACGGTATAATATGACTAACCTAGCTATATAGCAAGAAGGGGAGGGGTAGCGAGCTAGCAAGCGGTAGCTAAATGACCCAGACTTTTTCTTGTACAGTAGATCAACTCCAGCTTCAGAACAGACGACCAACGTCGAATATGAGTTCTTCAGAGGAGGTGAGGATAGTGTCAGCTAACGCTAGCTGGCCATGGATGCCTACAATGCCAGTCATCTTAGTTAAAGAGGGAATTTGCTAGGAAGCCAAATTCCGAGTTTGGTTGTAGTTTGTGTCTGAACTGGTGGTGACCTGACAGGACCAGTATGAAGACCCGAAGACGCACTTCTCAATGATGAAGCTGTCCAGGTTGGAGGAATGGGAGAAAGTCCGCTTTAGAGAAACCATCTGGCTATGCTGGCCATAGGTATGTCACATACCTTAAAGTTTCTCACATGGTTACTTATCAACAGTAGGGTTTTCTTGGATCAAAATTAAGTTGAGGTATTTTTTCCCGCACGCGAAATATTATCCTGCACCGCTGTAAGGTGTATCTCAAGGAAACACCGGATTGTAATGCTGGACAAAGGAATGGGCAACAGTAATTTTCCTCATATGAAAATTCTGAAACAGTACACAGCTTGTATTGTTTGTATACACCGTGTGGTTGTGCAGGTCTGACGTCCACAGCTCCAGCGTTCATGCTTCAGGGCAGGGCCAAGGTCCTGGCCCCCCTCCCTGGACCCAGCACTCTGATGAAGAGGAGGAGTGGACCCCTGGTATGGAGAGACCCCCTACAGGTAAGGATACTGCTGTTAGAATACTGTAGTAGTACTGTAGCAATACTAATCCTACACCACTGCAGTATTGCTCTAAGTATTGTTACTCCAATAGAGTGTGTCCACATTCAGTTAGTTACAATAGTACGCCAGAGACCTGGGCATCTCCTTTGACTACCTCTGGGACAACAAGAGCTCCACCAGAGGTACCTCCTGTTAGTGTCCTCCTCTCCTTTTCTCCTCTCTCCTCTCCTCTGACATATCTCCTCTCTTCTTATGTCTTCTCCTCTGTCTTTTCTCCTCTCACGTCTCCTCTCTCCTCTTCCCCCTCCGCTTCTCTCCCTAATTTCTCTCCTCCCTTCTCTTCTTCATTTCCCTCTCTCTATAGGAAGATTGGAGGGACTTGTAACATTGAGCCACACAAATCACTGACTGGAGATGTTCTTAACCTACAATATTATTGACCTTAACTGCATTCATATAGTAGAGGACTGAGCAACAAAACCATTAATTTTGAGTGAAGTTAATTTAATGTCCAGGGTTTCCATGCTCTTGGTCGACTAAGATTTTTGTAGTCGAGCTGCCGTATGGCAGTGTGAGATCTGATTCTCGCTTGTGTCATCATTGCTGAATTAACAAAATGTTCTACAGAAATTGTAGATTATAATATTCAAGACAAATGAAGCAACTCCAAAAATGTAGAATAAAAAAAGGTGTAACTGTTTTCCCTTTCGTTAACCTGCACTTTGTTTTGGTTTGGTATTTTGCACACGGCACGAGCACAATTAGCTGCAGAACTACAAACTCTGCCATAGCCTACTTTGTTGTGTTATTAGTCAAAATGGCAAAGAAATCTGTGGTATGGCAGCATTTCATTCAAGTACATTTACAAAAATACCGGGTGACTCAAAAAACGTTGAAAGCAAACTCAACATTGGCAACAACGGTTTATTTTTCATAGTTCGTAGAAGTCGTATATGATGTAGCCTACCACTTGAAAAACGTTAGTTGGCCTAGCCCTACTTTGCTCATGCTAATGTGCTGGGTTGAAAAATGAATATGCCTATTATAAGAATCACATCTAAATTGAATGACATTATCTTCTCCGGCCAACACAACAAAATCTTTCTCTGTTGCACCGTTCCCAACTCAGCTTTTACGTAAGTTTGCATGCTGCAAGTTTTCAGGCAGTGATAAGCGCTCTCTGATGATTTGCATGTTAAACAAACAATATTTGTTATTTGTAGTACTTTGTAAGAGATACTAAATACCATCGGCATTCGGTTACAACAGTACTGGTGATACGAGTCTTATTATTAGTAGGCTATTAGTGGCTGAATCTGCAATGTCCAGCAGCCATTGAGTCAGATCGCGAAAATGTTTGTACATTTTTTTTGTGTGAAAAAAAAAATGCGTTTCACATTTGATTAGTCGATTCTCAGACATTTTTGTCGAGTATTGGTCGACCAAAGAAAATCTCAGCCGGGGACAGCCCTAGTCTTCCAGGACCAAGGATAGAGTCGTCCCAGACTTAGGTGTTCTCCTGCTCCAAGTGTCCTCTCTCCTTCACCGCCCAGATCTACCTCCACAAGCACATCAAGAGGTGCCACCATGACCTGTACGTCTCTCTGCTGAGGAGTGGAGCGATCAGACCAGAGACTCTGTCCTCCTCTGCCCCAACACCACTCCCTCCCCCCATCATCACTGAGACCAGTGTGGGAAGAACTTCAGTCTGTCAGGACATTTAAAGACACACTTTTGTTCTGGGAAGACTAGAGATCCTGAACTCTAGATCTCACTTAATAATCCAGCTTGTATGAACATAGGAAATGTATGTATTTGTATTTATTATTTAAAGTATGATTGTACATTTTTGATGTATAAATAAATGTATATATTTGTACGATATTTGATGTATATTGAAAATGTATATTGTATGAATGTAAACAGGCTATGTATGATCATTGTTTATTACATAATTGTATAATAATTAATTCTGTATGACGTAATATATAGTTTACTTATAAACATAATTTAAATAACATGCTATGTTATGTGATGTAGACAATAATATATAAAATAAATAAAAATATTGAATGCTACTGTTGTTAATGTTTATGTCGGATCTATACTGTACTAATAACGCCTCTGGAATGGTAGCAATGACTTATGATCATTTTGACCACTCCTGGCCAAACAGCTTCGTTTCAGATGTACGGAACAGGCACACTAATCAGCAAACACAGGCATACACGTGGGATTGACAGGTGCAACCAATTTGGCCTCATCCTGTTAGGTATTTATCAATGTTCTATAACAAAATCTGAAGCTATTTAATCCAAATCCTTTCTTTCTCTTACCTGGCCTCTTTGAAAAGGCTTATGAAGAAATAAGCTCTCAAAACAAAGGTAGTTTCTTTTTCGGAAATCCCAGCGAGGTTATTAGTGAAGACCTTTGAAAGGTCGTCGCCATTCACAGATCTGGATCATATCCTGTAGCTTACTGCTTTTTAGCCTACGGTTACATTTAATTAGTGGGCTAGCTACAACAGTAGAATACTTCAGAGACCACAAACATTTGTATATTATTTTACTATAATAAAAATCCGTTGAACGGTATACTTATTGTATAAATAATAAAACATTTGGGATGTCTAAAGCGCAGAATTGTTTTCGACCAAGTTGAGTTGAACCGGTCATTTCTAGTGAGGAACGTGGTACAGAAACAGCTGCTACTACATTACGGAACGTGTAGTGCAGATGGGCCAAGTAACAATAACGCTATAGCATATAGCCTACTGTTGAAGTATGTAGTGGGCATTTGTTTGCGTATTATTTATTGGAATCATCTGAGCTACATTGTGTGTACTTTGCATTTCTAATGAGGAATATTGACATATTTATTTGATGCGTTCCATCTGTATAAAAGTATGTCCAAATGCTACACATGATGTGGCGTACAAAAACGTCACAATGGTGTATATTCATACTTCAATGAAACATTACACAGCTACATCACATTTCTTCTGAACAGGCAGGCGAAGAGTAAATTGAAGACTTGTATTGCAAGCTTTCTCAGAAGACTTTCTCAGGCTCTTCAGACAATTTTGTGCTTTTTTGGTGAGTAATTCTTATTTACACATTAATGTTTCCCGTATTTATTGTAATCTTACACAAAACATAAATTGTATGCTCAATTTAATCCAAACTTTTGTTATGCGTTACCTTAAATATCATGGCTGTACAACTAAGAAAATGTCCCTCAGATTCAAAATTCTAATACATTTAAAGCAAGTTTTGATAATAAATCAATCATTAAAGCTTAATAATAATAATAATTTAATGGCTCTGGTCGGTATACAGACAAGAAAGATGTTGCCAAGGTAAAGGACTGCTAGGCTTGTATGGATTTCAAAATCGAATCTGTCCTACATGACGGAACGTTTAGTGCAGATGGGCAAAGTAACAATTATCGCATAGCCTACGTGTTGTAGTTTGCATAGTGGGCATTGTTTGCGTATTATTTATTGGAGTCATCTGAGCTACATGATTGTGTGTAATTACACATTTCTAATGAAGAATATTGACACATTTATTTTACGGACATACGTGCTGTATAAAAAGATGTTTGAATGCAACACATGATGACGTACAAAAACGTCATAATGGTGTATATTCATACTTAAATGAAACATTACACAGCTACATCACATTTCTTCTGAACAGGCAGGTGAATAGTAACTCGAAGACTTGTATTGCAAGCTTTCTCAGAAGACTTTCTCAGGCTCTTCAGGCAATTTTGTGCTTTTTGGTGAGTAATTCTTATTTACACATTAATATTTCTAACCCTTATTGTAATCTTACATGTAAAACATAATTTAATTCTAAATTTAATCCACACTTTTGTTATGCAGTTACTGTCAATCTCATCGCATCAAATACATTTAAAGCAAGTTTAGATTTTTTTTGTGTTTTGTTATAACTGACCACATCAGTAAAAAGAGACTCAAGAGTCAGTCCACAAATGGCCTGTAAACAAACCTCAACAGCATTGGAGTTACAAAAGTGACAAGTTTTCTCTCTCAATTGCTTCACAGCCAATCATTGTGTGCCGAAACCAAACTCTTCCAGTCGGGTCAGGACAGGTTAGTGAAATGGACGACGCAAAAATGGTAAGAGCCTAATAATATCAACTTAAATTTCAATGTTTAAAACGCAAACATGGTCAAAAACCTCTCTGAGTGACTGTGTCTCTAATGTAGGAAGTTGACCATGATGGGACAACTATCAAAGAGGTGGAAACGGATTGGAAAAATCAGGATGATCTTTCACTCCATTCCTTTGATGAGGCAGATTATCTGGTCAGTAATTTATGCATAGCGATAGGTGAAAGGGATGACACAGAATTGGTAAGATCCTTTTTTTTACATAAACCTAAATGGTTAATCATTAAACATGGTCAAATACCTCTGAGTGACTGTGTCTCTAATGTAGGAAGTGGAACGTGGTGGGAACACTCTCCGTCAAACCGTAGATTACGATGACCTCTCTCTACGTTCAGTCAGCGAGAGAGATTTTCTGGTCAGTTTGTGCATCGAAAGCATCAAGGTACATTACATTTTGAAGATAGACTGTGTGAACAATATGTTTCCATCTGACTCACAGTCTGATGGGGACCATGACCGCCAGCAGAATCCACTTCCGGATAAACGCCTGGTAGGTGTATGTGTGTGACAAAAGGTCAATGAATTGGCTTTTTTTGCTAGTGCTGGATCAGCTTTTCCCTCATTTACATTTAGTCATTTAGCAGACGCTCTTATCCAGAGCGACTTACAGTAAGTACAGGGACATTCCCCCGAGGCAAGTAGGGTGAAGTGCGTTGCCCAAGGACACAATTTCATTTGGCACGGCCGGTAATCAAACTGGAAACCTCCTGATTAATAGCCCAATTCCCTAACTGCTCAGCCATCTGACCCACGTGACTTCCCTCCCCATATGGATCTTCATATTTTAACATTTTCCCTCTCCACTGTTCCTACACATTGTACTTTACTTTTGGTCTCCCTAGAATCATGTTATGGATTACGAAGCCCAGGGCCTTCTTCCTTCTCCTGTGAGAGCCGTGACCGAGCCTTGCGTCTATAATGACGTGCACCCCCCCATGCTACAAGATCAGAAGAGGCGCGACAGGCAGTCCCGTGACACAAGAGTCATGAAA
>NW_025813864.1:25000-76508 GCF_021917145.1 Hypomesus transpacificus
AGTGGGAAAAGATGTTAATTGAAGTAGACGCGTAAATAGCATTTCCGAATCAGGAAAATCAAAACAAGAAATCCACGTCTGTGTCCAAATGTGTGTGTGTGTTTGTGTGCGTGCTCGTGTGTGTGTGTGTGTGTGTAGGATCTCATATGGGAGCAGAAACGGCGAGTCCTTTGTCGGCTGTTCTAAAGAGTGCTTCAAGGAGCTCACCGTGAACAGCTGCTGTCCGGGCTACTGGGGGCCGGACTGCATCGGTGAGTTCGACAACACCTGCCGACGCCACTAACGCAACCCCACCCAACTCACCCGTGACGCTCATCGATGAAGGGAGGATTGAAGCAACACTATATCATAGATGTCCGCCACGGATAGTCCCGGAGAGAAAACGGCTATCGTTTCCACGAGTTTGGCGCTCTGCACAGCAAGCGGCCCTGTTTTGTGTCCCACTTTTACGCTGTAAACCTTGTATGACACTGAGGAAACATTTTGATAGGAAGCGTTCAAATGAGGACTTCCACAACCTCCCCAAGCCGTAGGGAAAAGCAAGTTCAATCTCCTCTCGACACTCTGAAAGGAAACAATATTACCTCGTTAGTTTGGGAGTCATTGACGGTATCTTTCGATGATTCGGTCACAAACAAGGGAACCCGGGCCTGCTGGAGCGCTGGAAGTGTGTCCGGCGCGTCCTGTGTGTGCAGGTTGACCCACACGGTGAACCCACCTGCTGTCCTCTCCTCCAGGATGCAGGCCGGGCCGAGCAGGGGACTCGCACACTTCCTTCCTCCCCGCCACGGGACCCTGTCAGCGGGTCCCTGTCTTCCAGGAATGTGCTGACATCTGGGGGGGGGGGGGGGGGTAGAAGTTGTGCAAGTGTGAAAAGGGGGGTTTCCATTGTTTCCTCTCTCTTAAGTTCTCTTTCGGTTGTTTTGTCCCGTAATGCCGTCTTGGATTATTGAGGAAGCGGGGTGGAAACGATAACAAGACGGCTGTCTTCTTGGCCTCCTGCGTTGTCCTGTGGCAAAATAGCATTGATGTGTGAAGTGTGTGTGTGTGTGCGTGTGAGTAGGAGGGAGTGACAGAGGGAGGTGAGGTGAGGGATGGAGAAGGTGAGTGAGGGAGTGAGGGAGAAGGAGAGGCAGGGAGGGAGGGAGTGAATGAGAAAGGGGTAGATAGGTGGGAAGAGGGTGTCTCTGGAGATGGAAGGTAGAGAGTTGAGTGTCTTAATGCTACAGTCCCTGACGAGAACCAGTGTGGGGGAAGGAGGGGAGAGAAGGTCAGATGGAAGAGATGGGGGCGGCAGTTTGAACAGATACAAATCTGCTGAGTCACATCCCCCATCCACATCCGCTTCCCCTACTCCTCAAATCCCATCCTAAGATGGTCTCTGGCCCTGCCCCTGAGTGACAGACGTTAGGTTTTCGATTGTAAAAAAAACGCGCTTGTGTCTTTTCCAGAGTGCCCAGAGGAAGCCAAGACGCCGTGCAGCAACAATGGAGCCTGCTCCGACGGCATGGGAGGGAACGGCACCTGCACTTGTAAGGTACTGCCACCGCACACCCTCCTTCAGACAGCGTAAGGAAGTAAGCTATCGGCTTCGTGGAGGACACCCAATCACAAACACCAGAACAGAAGCTTAACCAATCGGAAGACTAACCATGAGGAGAACAGTACAGGTTGAATCCTTACCTCTGCTATGAAACTCAGAACACACACACACACCCACCGAGCGTTGCACCGACCACATGTGTTCTCTCCGCAGCCTGGCTTCTCTGGTACAGCCTGTGAGGACTGTGCAGATCATCTCTATGGGGCCACCTGCAGCTCCGGTAACTGTTTACTGCTCTCTCTCCCCTCGCACACTCAAGGACCTCTCTGGGTGCCACGTGGGCCGGCTTCTCTCCCCGTCCCATAATGCTTTGTCGCTCTGCCAGTTTGCAGGTGTGTGCATGGCCTCTGTAACTCAGGTCTCCATGGTGACGGGAAATGCACCTGCTTCTCTGGGTATAAAGGCCCTCACTGTGACCAGGGTAAGAGTCTGTCTGTCTCTCTCTCTCTGTCTGTGTTCTCACTCTGTGTGTGTGTGTGTGTCTCTCTCTCTCTCGTCTGTGTTCTCACTCTTTGTGTGTGTGTGTGTCTCTCTCTCTTGTGTATTGTGGGTGTGTTTGTTGACAGTTCGTATCTCCCTGCCCTCTGTGTGTCCACCAGCCCTGCCAGAGTGTGTTGCCATGAGCTGCCCAGAGAACTCTCGCTGCATCGAGGAGGCCCTCACGGGGGCGCTGGTGTGCCGCTGCATGCCGGGCTACCAGAAGTCTGGAGACAAGTGTACATGTGAGGGTCTTCCCAATCCCGACACCCATACGTCGCCTCCTCTCCCTGCCCCTCCTCGTCGAGTTTCTCATCTCCTTTCCTTGTCTCCTTTCCTTGTCTCCTTTCCTTGTCTCCTTTCCATGTCTCCTTTCCTTGCCTTTTCGATTCAATCTTTGTCCTTGCTCCCTCCTGCCCCAGCTATAAACCCCTGCCTGCAGTCACGGGTGTGCCACCAGTTTGCCACCTGTGCCCACCTGGGACCCAACCAGCACTCGTGCACGTGTGGGCAGGGCTACAGCGGGGACGGGGTGGTGTGCGTGCCCATCGACCCCTGCCAGACTGACATGGGGGGCTGCTCTGCTGACAGGATGGAACGCTGTGTGTTCGATGGGCCGGGGAAGGTGGGTATCTGTGTGGGAGTGTTAGGAATCATTTCAAATGATTTGCCTAACTTTCATTTCTGAGTTTTGATGCCCCCCCCCCCGACTAACGTGTGTTGGTTTCTCCCAGTCTCATTGTGATTGCCAGGAAGGGTTCGGACTACGGCCTGGAATTACGGGCTGCGTTGTCAAAGACCTATGCAAAGCAGACTCCTGTGATAAGAATGCCAAATGCACGACTGCAACGCCGGGAGAGGTGACCTGCACGTGTCTGGAGGGTTTCCTGGGCAACGGCAAGATTTGTTTTGGCAACATCATGCAGCGCCTGAACGAGCTGAACACCGAACCTGGCGGCCAATGGGTTGGTCAGCTGGGATCGGCCATCACTCTCTTCGGTAGGAGCTGGATGGGCCTCTGGAGGCGGGAAGAGCACCACCTAAGGGCAATGATGGGAACTGTTTTTTTCCAGATTCAATCCTCGACAGTCATTGGCTCTTTGTCTTCATATCTCTCTCTCAGGGACACTCGCTTGGCCCCTGAGCAACCTCGGGCCCTTCACTCTGTTCGTCCCCATAAACAAAGGGTTCAAGACAGGACAGGTAGTATACATCTTTGCACCACTTTACATGCCTTTATACTGACATTCATCCTCTTTAAAAGTAAAAAAAACAAAACAATTACATAGTTTATTACGCTAAGGACTGCATACAGTATATTTGGTTACAGTATATATAGAATACAGTATGACTATTATTGTGTGTGTGTTTGTGTGTGTGTTTGTCTGCTGTTCCAGGCGAGAAGCCTGGTGAGTGACAAGGACAAGACCAAGTACCTGTGTAACCTGCACCTGGTAGCAGGGGAGCTGAATTCGGAGAAACTGAAGCAGGGAGACACCTACTACACCCTCACTGGCAAAGGGGGCGAGGCCACCATTGGCGAGGTGGGCGGGACTTGACATGGGGTGGGCGGGACTTGACGTGAGGTTAGAATAAGAACACATGACTGTATCTGTCATGTGTTTTAGAAAGCAAGATCCCATGGCAAGAACAGGAGACGTGCACACCACACACACACCACACACACACACCACACACACACTACACACACACCACACACACTAGACACTACACACACCAGACACACACACTGTATGAGGATTCAGCTGGCATTTCCTGTCACTTGAAACATCCTGCTTCAGTCAGCATGAACAACACGTTACAGTGACTTAAGGATCACATAACTGTTGTAACGTCAGCAACCCACCCACACACAAGCACAAAACGATACCTTTGTGTGGGATTTGCTGTGTGATCTATCGACCATATCCTCTGATAGTATATCTGACATAACACAGAGATTGTTGAGGGAAGAACCTTTGGGAGCCAGAAGCGACTGACCTGCCAGTAGCAAGTGTTTCTTTATCTACTGTGTCCACATAACCTGCTGACCACACACACACACACACACACACACACTGTGGGCCATGTTGTTATCTGTAGGTTTGACTTGGCTAATGAGGTTGGCCCTAAACTGACCCCACCGTGTCTTTTGAGTGTGTGTGTGTGTGTGTGTGCACAAGTAGAGCGTGCGTGTGTAAGCGTGGGGAGATGAGGGAGAGAAAGAAGGGAGGAAAGAGATCACAATATGTGAAGGAAGAGAGGAAACATGAGGCTGTGTGTTCTTCCTGCCTTTCTCTTCCTCTCCACCCCCCCCCCCACTCCCCCTCCACTTCCTGTCGGGCTGATTGTGTGTCATTAAAATGCTTCCCCTCAGGAAGTGGAATCTGAGATCCCTTTGAACTGTGAACTCTTTTTTTGTCTTTTCTTTTTTGCTTACTCTGAACAAAACCAAAGCTTTTTTTGTAAAGTGCAACCCGGAAGAGATTAAGCACAGGACTTGCATTCGACGTACTGTCGCTGTTACAGAATGGGCACTGGAAATGTATTTGTTTCTATGATTTTCCATACACGCCTTTGATCCTGGATCACAGCGTGTGTTTGTTGGCGTGCACGACAGGATAAGCAGCTCAAGATCCGTCTCTATGGCAGCCGGAAGAAGGCGGACGTGGTCCAGGCCGACATCCCAGCAGCCAACGGGGTCATCCACCTCATCAACAAGCTGATGGACAGCGTCGCGCCCACAGTGACGAGCGAGAAGGAGGTGGAGACACTCCACACGGCATACTAAACACCGGTTGTGCACACGACACGACATAACATGTCGTCAATAGCACCTCCCACAAGTAGTCATTGGTTGAATTGAATATTTCGTATTCCTTTTTTTTGTTGTTTGTTGATATGATATCTGATGTGTGTGTTTTTTGGGGGACAGGAGGACCTGATGAAGGTTCTATCCGACAACGGGAAATTTGCCCAATTCAAGGGTTTACTGCAGGTAGCTGCACTGTTGGTGCCACGTCTTGGCAAGCCACTCAAATGTAGGGGCGGTATGTGTTAGGTTGTGACGAGCGATCTTTCCCTTTCCGGTGCAGAAAGCCAACCTGGCGCTGATGCTGGAGGAGCCGGGTCCGTTCACCCTGTTCGCCCCCACCGGCGCCGCCTTTGACGCCATGAAGGACGGTTACCTGCAGTACCTCATCTCCAGCAAGGTAGGGACTCCGGGGCTGTGTGTGAGCTCTGACTCTCTCTCTCTTTCTCTCTCTCTGCCACACACACACACATGTTCACATTCTCACACACTTTTCTCTTTTTCTCTCTTTCTTTGTCCGCTTTCAACCCCCTCCCTAACCCTCCTTCCCTAACCCTCCCTCCCTAACCCTCCCTCTCTGTCTGTCTCTGTGTCTTATTCACGCCCCCCCCCCCCCGCCCCCTCCTTCCAGGGCTCCATCAAGCTTCTGGAGCTTCTGAGGAACCATGTGGTTTCCTCTGAGGTGAGTCAATGTTGACCTTGTCAACGTTTACCTGGACCACACTGTCCACGTGCGCGCAAGCTGACACGGAGACACGATCCGAACAGTGCGGATGAACTGACTTGCGGTTTCCCACTGATCTCAAGCTGGAGGTGTACAACGTCGTGTCCAAACCTCAATTTGTGACCAAGGCCAATCAGCTTCTCACGATCAACGTGACCGAAAATGTAAGTACACACAGCCATGAAAATATTTCTAAGCGTGTCTTTTTTTTATTTTTGGGTGGGTTGGGTGGGAAGGGGGGGTGCTTACAAATCGATTGGCCCCTCCGACACACAAGCATGCAACAAGCTTGTTGTTTCCGATTGGCCGAGATCGCTCATGTCGGACTGCGACGACTCCTCCCAGGGAAATGTCTTGGTGAACGGCGCGGCGGTCGTCCTGGAGGCGGACGTGCGGGCCAAGAACGGACGCCTCTATTCGCTGGACGGGGTCCTGATCCCGCCCTCCATCGAGCCCCTGCTGCCCCACAGGTGTGACGTCACAGAGAACAACATCGTCAAGGTGCGCTCCCGGTCTGACTCCTCCTCTCCCCCCCCCCCCTCCCCTCCCTTTCATCCTTACTCTTCCATCCAGTATGACATCCAAATCTTGTTGAAATACTTTTTTTTGTGTATATGTCGCCAAAGACGCATGAATGGTAATGGTGGATGGCTTGGCCACTAATCAGCAGGCGGAGGCCCTGTCCAATCTGTTGTTAAGACTTCTTAAAGGTCTCGGCCTTGAGTGAACCAGCCCGGTCGTTCTGCCCTGTCTCTCTCTCCAGGGTGCTTGTGTCAGCTGTTTCAAAGTGGCCAAAACCCCCTGCCCCTCGGGCGAGTCTATGGTAAGAGGTGACTCTCTCACGCACACACGGTCCAAACGGCAGGATGTTATGATTGTGATGTTTTGCCTCTTGACCTGGCTTCCTGTGTTTGTGTGTGTGTGTGTGTGAGCAGGATGCCTTCAAACGAGGTTGCGTGTTCCGGGACACTTCTTTAGGGATGAGCATCCCCACTTTGGGCTGTGCCCCCTTGTGCAACGCGACCGTCACGGTATATCACCCATCACCACTCAAACCTGTTACACACCCAGTGTGTTTTTAGTGCTTACTTGACCACCACATCTCATCTGCTTCCCACCTCTTCCCTCCTCCAGATCCCCAGGTGCTGTCAGGGCTTCTATGGCCCAGACTGCAGCCCTTGTCCTGGGGGGTTCACCGTGCCTTGCTCTGGTCACGGCCTGGTAAGTCAAACCAGACCTCCTATACCTCCTTTCAAGCGAGAGGCAGAGCTCAGACTAAATCTCCCTCGAATAAGATTTGAGATCCTTTCAAATTGTCTTCGTGTCCACCATCACCTGTCCGACGGGTTGCTTCTTGGGGTTAGCATTGTTTGGGTGCTAGCACATTGCTAACACACCGGGAAGGGATCACAATGACGCGTGAAACGGCGACGCGTATTCCTTCATGTGCTTTTGGTGGGTACCGCCCTCTGCCCCATCCTCACAGTGCATGGACGGGACGGAGGGGAACGGCACCTGCGCGTGCGAGCCCAACTTCAAAGGCTCTCGGTGCCAGTTCTGCTCCGACCTCGACAGCTACGGAGCAGGCTGCGACAAAAGTACGTTCTCCCGCTCTCCTGGCCCACGTGCCCCCGCGTTGAGAAAGCGTGCCTCCTCGCCTTGTTGCCATGGCCCCCAGCTGACGTGTGTCTCAGGTTGATAACTCCCCCCCCCCCCCCCCCCCGCCTCTCTCTCTCTCTCTCTCCCTCTATCCTTCCCTCTCCCCCCCTTTTCTCTTTTTCCCTCTACCTCCACCTCCCTTTTTTACTCCCTCTCTCCCTCCTTACCTCTCCCTCCCCCACCTCTCCCTCTCCTTTCTGTCTCTCCCTCCCTCCCTCCCTCCTGCCCTCTCCCTCCCCCACTTCTCTCTCTCCCTCTCCTTGCTGTCTCTCCCTCCTTCCCTCTCCTTCCCCCACCTCTCCCTCTCCCTCCTGTCTCTCCCTCTCTCCTTCCCTCCCCCCCCCCCTCCCCCCCCCCTCCCCCCCCCCCCCCCCCCCTCCCCACAGAGTGTGACTGCATCCACGGGGAGTGCGATAACAGGGTGGAGGCCGACGGGCGCTGTAAGTCCCACTCCTGCCAGAAGGGCTACACGGGCAAGTACTGCGAGCGCCACACCCAGGCCTGCGGCACGCTGGTGCAGTTCTGCCACGCCCACGCCGAGTGCGATTTCAACGGCGGCGCCGTCAAGTAAGTGTTCCCGGCCGCACCGAGGAGCCCTGGCACGTGCGTGCCATGCACGGGCTAGGGGTGACGATAGGGGCCTCTGTGTGTGTGCCGCAGGTGTGTGTGCAAGCCTGGCTACCAGGGGGACGGCGTCACGTGTTTGGAGGCGGACCCGTGTGCTCTGCCGCATCGGGGAGGCTGCAGTGAAAATGTAAGAGCACAAGCATTACCCTCACTACACACACACACACATACACAGCGGGTGAAAAGCATAAAGGCCATTTTGCTTAGCTCTCTGCTTCCCCCTGCAGGCTAAATGTGTCAAGACAGGACCTAAGACAAACACATGCCAGTGCATGACAGGCTGGATGGCGGACGGGGACCAGTGCCAGGCCGTCAACCCTTGCCTGCTCCCAGAGAGGGGCAACTGCCAAGCCGACGCCACCTGCATATACGTGGGGCCGGGTCAGGTGGGTCACCTAGGAAGACGGCACGATAACACCATTTTCGAGGCGCTCGTTCACTCTGACGGTCGGCGGTGTTGTGTGCTGCTCTCGTCTTCAGAGCGAGTGTGTGTGCAAGGACGGTTTCCTTGGGAACGGGAGGGAGTGCGAGGCCATCAATCCGTGTGTGACCGAAAACGGCGCTTGTCATTTCCTGGTAGGTGGTGACACACCCGCTGTCTGGCTACTGGTCGGCCCCCCCCATCGAAAAACCAAATGCGAAACAAAATATCTAGCGGGCGTCTTCGGGGCGTTGATAAAGATGACGGATGATAAAGATGTACGGGGCGTTTGGGGTGTGGCTTTCACAGGCCAGTTGCCTTCAGCTGTCGGGCGCGTGGACCTGCGTGTGTGATGCCGGGTGGAAGGGAGACGGCAAAGTGTGCTATGGTAACTTGGAACAGGAGTTGAGATCCATGCCTGGCATCACCAACTTCTTCCGAATCGTGTCGGTGAGTGCTGCCGATCATCCTGCAGCTCATGGTTGAACGCGGCCCCACAAATAACTCCCCCTGTCTCTTCTGCTGTTGGAAGGAGGGGAAATTCGAATTGAAAATGATGTTTGCCACCCTCCCCACCCCCATTTAGGATGGACACATTTCCCAGATGATGATCTACCAGAACATGACTGTTCTAGTGCCTTCCACGGAAGCCGTGGGTAAGATGACCGCGGATGAACGATCCTACTGGACAGCAAAGGACAACCTTCCTAGCCTGGTCAGGTAATACTCTGGTCATGGTTGAGAGGCGTTGTTTGTCATGAGGAGGTCATATGCATAGTCAAAATGATCAACCGCTAATGGATGACCTTTCTAAGCGAAGAAGTTGGCTATGTTAGTTTGAGGGAGCTGTCAGGCCAAATAGTGTCCTAGGGCCAAATAGTGTCCTACCTGACGTCACAATGCCGTTCCGAAGCAAGGACGCGTCCGTTGCTATGCCGACCTTAAATTCCTGAGATATTTACGCGTGCTTGCAGGAAACTGTCATGGTTGCTATACTGGTTACTAGGTAGGAAGTTTTGTATTTAGGCTTATGTAAACCAGTTTATTCTACTCTACTATTTAAAGTTTTCACTCGTTTGATAGCTAGTGCTAGCTGTCTAATTGTTTTCGTCAAAAGAATTAACTTATTTAGCATCAATTTTAACAGACCGGGAAGGCAACACGTATAGTATTCTACCTGCGCGCGTTGCTGTCTCAGGAATGTCGAACGAGTGAAAACTTTAAATAGTAGAGTAGAATAAACTGGTTTAAATAAGCCTAAATACAAAACTTCCTACCTAGTAACCAGTATAGCAACCATGACAGTTTCCTGCTAGCACGCGTAAATATCTCAGGAATTTAAGGTCGGCATAGCGACGGACGCGTCCTTGCTTCGGAACGGCATTGTGACGTCAGGTAGGACACTATTTGGCCCTAGGACACTATTTGGCCTGACAGAGCCCGAGAGTGAGATTGATTGAAGGGGAGAAAGAGAGACAAGAAAATACTCTTCCTATTCCCTTGTCACGGTAGGAATCACATGATCGACGGGATCTACCCACTAACCGATTTGCGCAATATCTCCCGTGCGCGAATCACAAATCTTCTGAAGGCGCCTCTTCCTATCTCAACCACCAATGAGGTCAGTCGAAGGGCGGGGCTTACCAAATCTCAAAGAACACCAGTTTGGTGTTTCAAAACCCATTGACACTGTATGACTATGTTTAGCTTGTGTTCTGCTCCTCTCTCTTACCAACCGTCTCTGGAGGAGGGGATCCCTCTCTGAATTGCTCCTCCCAAGGTTTCTTCCATTTTTTCTCCCGGTGGGAGTTTTTCTGGGAGTTTTTCCTTGTCTTCCTTGAGGGTTTAGGTTGGTTGAGGGGCAGTTCTATGGGCGCATGTGAAGCCCTCTGTGACATGCTTGCGTGTAAAAAGGGCTATACAAATAAATTTGATTTGATTTGACCAGGTGTGTTCGACTTCATGCAACGCCGGTGGCGCTGACAGTCGGCTGCAGCCGACTGCTTTGAAGCTGAGAATGCAATTGGCTGCTTCAAGTCAGCCGGGCTGCAGCCAACTGGAGGCGACGCCGGCGCTGCATGAAGTCGAACACACCGACTGAAACAGGGCAGCGCTACCGCCAACAAATGAGTGACATCAGTGTTTTTTTGTCAGACCACAGTGATTGCAGGAGCGACAGTAACAAGGGCTAACGTGATGGCGTCCAATGGATTGATCCATATCATCGATAAGGTGCACATGTAGAACAATTGTAAAATGTACTTTGGTTTTTCTTGCGTCAGAACATTAGAATGTCTCTTCATCCCCTACTCACCTCTCTTTTCTATTCCCTGTCATCCCTGTCAAAATGGGTTTCCAGGTGTTGATTCCGGGGAAGGATTTAAGTGAAGGACTTGTTGCTGTGCTCAACCGGAGACCAGAGTTCTCTCTGTTCAGTTCTTACATCATCGTACGTATAAAAAAGTCGACTCCATGCTCTGCCAGCCACACAGAATCTCAACTTGTCTGGACTGTTCCAGAAAAACCATAATAAACCGATGATCTGCCGCCCTTTTAGCAACACAACCTGACCGACAAGATCGCAGAAGGTTTCGAGTACACAGTGTTTGCCCCGACCAACGATGCCATCAAAGAATACCTCAAGAAGACGGCATCCCAGTCTATGGTCAGAGGACCGCTTCGTGGAGTTCTGTTTGATTCTGTCTCGTGTATCATGTTCATTCTTTGATGTATCGATATGGGTGCCAATCGATGTGGGTGTGTGTGTGTGTGATGGCGGTAGGATCTCAACCTGACCCAGTATCACATAGTGCCCAACCAGAGGCTGCTGAGGTCTGACCTTCAGGAAGGTGCCTACAAAGACACCATGCTGGGCTTCTCCTACCAGCTGGAGATCCTGCCCAAAGACGGAAAGGTGAGATCTCAGATCTTCCAGTTCCAGTTACCCAGCGTCAAGGTTTGAGGCACGCTCGCGTCGCGTGCATAAAAATGGGCTGTCAAACCGAAACATGAATCGGACGCACGCCTGGACATGCGAGTTTGGAGTGAATAGTTTTGGAAGTATCGTTTGAAACGGCATCCACGCTCGCAATGTTTTACCTCCTCTTACCTCTCCCTCTGTTCCTCTCTGCAGCTGTATGTGAATGAGGCCCTGCTGAATGCGTCGGACGTCGACACCGTCAAGGGGGTCATCCACGGTCTCACCTCAGTCCTGGAGATCCGATTGAACCGCTGCGATAAGGAGCGCTTCAGAATAGTCATGGTACGCGCCATTCCCACAACGTTTCCTCTCCTGCATTGTGATTATCGAGCATTCAGTCAAGTCACAGTTGGTGTTTCTGGAGCTGTTAAGGATGAACAATGTGTCAAACGAATCTTTCCCTCTCCCCCCCCCTCTCCCAAAGGGAACCTGTCAAGATTGCTTCCACCCATTGAAAAAGATATGCGAGGAAGGAGCACAACCTGTGGTGCGAGCCCGTCAATCATTCCTAGCCCAGGAGCTGCACAATTGTTTTGTTCCTACACAAAACGCCGTGCCACATTTAACACACATCTCTTATCCCCTGCAGTCGAATGTGCCCAGGAAGTGTATGTTCAGTCGGCTGTACCAGGGCGAGAGGCTACTCGGGATTGGGTGCAGAGGCACCTGCAAGATTACCACCATTGTACGTGAGCAATTGCCTACCGAAATTGAGGTTAAGAAAGACGAGTGTAATCAAACTATTACTATAATAACTTCCCTGTTAATCAGTGCCTGGGTGTCCCTGAAGGGTGATGCGAGCCTGTTGCGGTTGCGATGAACCTCCACGGGGACGGATTTTTCCGGAAGCGTAGCATACTTTCCAATGACAACTCTGAGTATCAAAGTGGACAAGGGGTTCCATGTAAATCATGGGTTAGTTGGTCCTAACAGATGACAGAGTACAGTAGCAGGTAGAGCAGTGTTGTGGAGAACACACAACGCTAGTGGCAAACTCAAGCTAGCCAAGTGTCAACGTGGCGAGTTGGCGGTAATGCGGTGGTACCACACCTCTCCACTGTATGTCTGCGTGTGAGCGGTAATGCTAACTGTATGTCTGCGTGTGAGCGGTAATGCTAACTGTATGTCTGCGTGTGAGCGGCAATGCTAACTGTATGTCTGCGTGTGAGCGGTAATGCTAAAGGCTGATTTATACTTCTCCGACTCCATTACGTACAGACGCACGCACATAGTTGGAAGGATTGGTTGAATTTATACTACTCCGACGGTTCTGCGTGCTGAAAGCAATTCACCGCCAGAACAGTAGATAGCGCTGCACTGCGATGCTAGCTAGGTTATCAAAAAGTCGGAGCAAATTTACAAATAAGCCATTTCATCAATAAAATAAGCACATTTTTCAGCAAATACACTGCCCATTTCTCGTTACATTTGAATTCAGATGCTGATTTACATGTATTGTTTAGCTGAAATATGAATTGTAAAAACTTACAACAATGGCGGTCAAAGGATTCTGTTCTCTTGTTGGTCACGGCAACCCTGCCCCGCCCCTGACCCAAGCATTTCTTAATACGGACAAAGTCAGGAAAGTCAGGAAAATCAGGAGGTGCACGCAGAGCTCTGCGAGGGGCTCGGAGAGGGCACGGAGAGGGAGTTCCTTGACGGAGAGGGCGTTCCCTGTGCGCGTGTCCGTAAAAACGCAGAAGTATAAATTGGGCTTCACTGTATGTCTGCGTGTGCCGGGATTGATGCCGTCTCTTCCCGCAGGTGCGGAAGTGCTGCGGTGGCTACTTTGGCGAGCACTGTGAGCCTTGTCCTGGGCCCAAGGGCGAGCCCTGCTTTGGGAATGGGGTGTGTGTGGATGGCACCAACGGAACCGGAGTGTGCCAGTGTGGCAAGGGCTTCAGGGGAACCGGCTGTGAAACTTGCCAAGCCGGCAAATACGGCATTCACTGTGACCAAGGTACCTCCAGGGTTCAAACACATACCACTAAGATACTAACAATGCACTGTGTTTCACATATTATAAACCCCTAACCCTCTCCCCCTCCCCCTCCCCCTCAGACTGTGTGTGCAGGAATGGCCGGTGCAACGATGGTCTGAACGGGAGCGGGTCGTGCGAGTGTGACGTGGGGTGGAGAGGAGTCACCTGTGATGAAAGTAGGACTACGCCACCAGAATATTAGACAAACCTATTACATCCTCAAGGAAACTGCACCACATCATCCCATGTCATGGGATATGGTTTCCATTTACAATATGTTACCTCGGTTATGGTAGATACACTTTTTTTTGTTGTTGTTGACGTGGTGGTTTTCCAGACCCTTTTAAAGGAAACGTTTGTAGAGTCCTGCACTCCTCCGTTTTTTTGGAATGGATGCATTATTTGCGAGCATGTACAGTATCGTTTAGGTAGTTTAACTTAATGTATGGTTTTCAGAGGTTTACTCAATGCTCTGTCCTCATGTGCAGCCGATTGTTTTGGTCAAAGGTGTAACCGTACGATTCCTAACACTGTCCCACACAGAGATCACCTCCAAAGCCGATGAGATGTGCAACACCATCAAGTGCCACACCAGCGCAAAGTGAGTGGAATGAGCGCTCTCTGTGTCTTCCGAGTTTGACTTCAGTGACGGTGACTCATCTCACCTCTCCCATAGTTGTGACATCAACCCGGATGGCTACAAGTGTGTATGCGCTGCAGGCTTTGAGGGCAACGGAACTTACTGTCAAGGTACACGTAGACAAGCCCACACAACCTATTTAGCATAACCAAGTCCCCAAAAAGATGGGATTCATTTAGGTATTGTTGGACGAATTTGTGTTTGTGTATCCAGCCAAAGATGCTTGCGCAGCAAACAATGGCGGTTGCAGTCTCGACGCCAAATGTAAGAGGACCCTGCCTGGACGCAGGGACTGTGTGTGTATCCCTGGGTACTCAGGGGACGGGCTGGTTTGTGTTGGTAAGTGGGCAATTCTTTTAAGTGAGAGTACATTGACCTGTGCTTGGTCTCCTTTCGATGAATGGACTCTACTGCGCGCTTGTCGCCGTTGGTTCCAGCCCGATTGGATGTTTCTGTTTTCCCCCAGAGATCAACCCTTGCCTGGAGGGTCACGGAGGATGCCATGGCAACGCTGACTGTATCCACACAGGACCTAACAGAGTAAGTTCATCCGTCAGTGTTGACTGACCCATCTGTCCCCACCTGCTTGTCTGCTTTTTCACGTGTGTCTTTTTGAATGATTTCGATCTTTTTTAACGAAACATACAGTATGTTTCGTAAACGTGAACTGAAATGGCATTGCCTCGCCTCCAGACATCTTGCGTTTGCAGCCAAGGCTACTCCGGAACTGGCAAGACGTGTACCATGATCGACCTCTGTCGAAAGGTACGGCACAGCACAGCAATTTCTGAGGTCGCGAAAACGAAACCTGCTCACGGACAGGAGCGTAACTGTGTGGTTTGTGTCCTCGTCAGAATAAGGGCGGGTGCCACCGCTACGCCATATGTAACTGTGTGGTTTGTGTCCTCGTCAGAATAAGGGCGGGTGCCACCGCTACGCCATATGTAACTGTGTGGTTTGTGTCCTCGTCAGAATAAGGGCGGGTGCCACCGCTACGCCATCTGTAACATGACCAGTCCTGGTGTTCGCAAATGCACCTGCTCGTCCGGTTACATCGGGGACGGCCTGACCTGCAAAGGCACTGTGTGGAGGGTGAATACAGAAGTTCCTCACACACACACACACACACGCTGAACTCTCACGGTGTCCCTTCAATCTCCCTCCACTACTCATCTGATCGCTCTGTGTCAATCGCTTAACAGGAACTGCAGATCAGGAAGTTGAGGGACTTCTACATGGGAATGATGGTGAGTGTATGCAATATATAATCATATGACCAAGGTACTGCTGACGGCAATCTATATAAACAAACGGGACAATCATTGGCGTGGTTTCCAGGCCTGCTAGGTAGGACTATACGTGCTGCTGCTGGTTTCTTCCTCGTTATGGAAGCGACCAGAAAGCAGATCCATTGATTCCTGGTGGTGGACCGGCTTTGATAAATCGGTATTTGATCGAATCTGAGATGTTGTTTTTGCCTCTCAAAAGATGGTCGACTTGTCCCTGCGAGGGAGGGGCCCGTTCACCGTCTTCGCTCCGGACGCAGAGGCCTTCGGAAAAGTCAGCAAGGAGGTGAGGAGCGACAGAGTTTGGGTTAGCGAGCGGGCGAGAGCGCCAGCGACCGCCCTGATCTTTGTCGTGCCCGTCTGCCCGCAGATGAAACGGATGATTGGGATGAGTAACACCAGACCTTCCACGAGAGAGAAGTACGCCGACATCCTGCGCTACCACGTGGTGTCCTGCAACGCTCTGTCGGCCTCCGACCTGACCACGCCCAGGAACCTCACCACCCTCATGGGGGACGTCCTCCGCATCTCCTCCCTCAAGGTGAACCGACGACGTCGGGACGCTGAGCCCCACGTGTAAACCATCGACGCGTCGGGGGAGGCGGCGGCGGGAGGGTATCCTCTTCCCGCATACGGTACACGGTGATGAAAACGTCAGGTATAGAATGGGCGCCTCTGCCTTTGTCTCCCAGGGCTCCATCTTGATCAACGACGTGGCCAACGTGACCTTCAGTGACGACGCCAGCAGCAATGGAGTCATCCACGTGATCGACACTGTCCTGGTCCCTAAAAGAATATCCCTGACCGAGGACGCGTCACTGAGCCCCATCAAGTTTACTTCGAAGGGAACTGTACGAAAGCCCAAACCCTACGCGTTTAACACAATGAATGACCGGCCCCTTCGACTGGATGGCTTCCTGCAAGATTCAATTCACCCAGTTGTTCTCCATTCTCCACAGCCTTCGTCCAACCTGTCGGATGTGGCAAACGGCTACGGTTATAAAACCTTCTACAAGCTTCTGGAGGTTAGTGTGCCGTCCCTTGAGCTCTCTGTCCTTCGGGTTTTTCCTGTTCGAACGCAGTGGTCCTCTCCTATGAATGGCAAATCGACGTTTTCCTTCAACGCCGTCGATTCTCGACGCCGATAAGACCTATCGAGATTCGGATGGTTTGGGTCCGGCGTCACGTGGTCAAACGGAAACGTGTGTCTTTGCCCCTCCCCCCCCCCCCACAGGACACCGAGGTGTTGTCCTTGATGCAGGACGCGCAGCACAAGCCGGTGACGGTCCTGCTGCCGTCCGATGCCACCATGGCCGCCCTCTCGCAGGACCAGAAGGACTTCCTGTACAACCAGCACAACCGGCCCCACCTGCTGGAGTACCTGAAACACCACATCGTCCCCCGCAGCATGGTACCGAAGGGAGGGGAGGGGGGAAGGGAATGGAGGGGTGGATGATTGACAGATGGGTCGAATTTCTTTTGGCTTATTTGGTTGTACTCCGTCTTAATTCTCCCCCTTGTGCTTCCCCCTTCCCCCGGCCCTCACCCTGGCCTCAGGTGTTAGCAGCAGAGCTGCCTCACCTGGAGGCCACCCGCACCCTCCAGGGCTCGGAGCTCTCGTTCGCCTGCGGAGGGATCGACCGCATCGTGCGTGGCCGTAACCAGACATCTCCCCTACCGTAGCTACGTCGGGCAGCGGTGTCGTATTTCAGAGATCTCACACCACCCGTTTGTTTTTTTTTTGCCCAGGGTGAAATCTTCCTCAACGGCGGCAGCTGCCGCATCATCCAGAGGCACCTTCTCTTCAACGGGGGCGTGGCCTATGGGATCGACTGCCTGCTGGCTCCTCCCAGTCTAGGGGGGCGCTGCGACACAAAGACCGGAGTAGACATTACAGTGAGTAATCGACATGGGTATCAAATCGTGACACCGTACGTGTCTGCCGTGAATGGACTTTCAAACGTTCTGGTTGCAATCGAATGCATTTTGTCAGATGGGAGTCAGATGGCGGAATGGGAGTCAGATGGCTGAGCGGTGAGGGAGTCGGTCCAGTAATCCGAAGGTTGCCGGATCGATTCCCCGTCGTGCCAAATGACGTTGTGTCCTTGGGCAAGGCACTTCACCCTACCGTCTGGATAAGAGCGTCTGCTAAATGACTAAATGTAAATGTTGTAATCTGATGTGTCCTAGTGGATGTTTGTGTTTGGTGTCCACATTGGACAATGACGGAGGTGGTTCTTCCCGTTTGTTCTCTTCTGTGTGACAGACGCCATGCGCATGGTGCGCCTTCGCCAAAAAACTCTGTCCGGAAGGATCCGTAGAAAAGGTACAAAGACGATTTGCACATGCTTCCAGCATTCCAGCCGTGACTTGGTTTCATGTTAATCTGTCCTGTCCGCTCTGCGCTGGCTGTTTCGCACCATGAAGAAAGACCCCCTGTAGTTATAGAGCCTATTTCAACTTGTTTATAGATCCAGGAAAATCCACGGTATTGCTGATTTGATGTGAAATTTAAGACTACGTCGCTTTCCAAATGCAATGAATGAACCAGTCTCAAAAACTGAAAATGTGCCAGTAGCTGTAGAATGTGCCCTTCCTTTAAGTGTTGAGTGCGGTCCGTGTTTGTGGTGATTAGATTGTCTGTACTCAACTGTTTGGATTCCTTCCCCATGAATAATCCCAAACGATTCCTTTAAGTAGACAGGTTTCCACCCCTTATGGGTAAAAGCCTAGGGTGCCAATTAATCTATCCAATTAATTATGAATGAACCTATTAGACCATAAACTGAACTCAATGTCGGAAATCTTCCAAACATTTCAATCAATAATCATTTCAAAACATAACGGCGCCCTCCACATGATCTGTTTGTCCTTGAATCCATCCATCATTCCGTAGGGGCAGAAGGCATGTGACCTTCCGATGCAGTTTGTGGAGAAGAACACAGGATGCCAGTCCACCTGCACCATCACCCTGTGGAGCCCCCAGTGCTGTGCAGGCTACTACGGGCGAGACTGCCTGCGTAAGGACATGACCCTTTCCTCCAAACAGGGGTTCACCATCAATATCAGTCCCTGGATTTGGGCGTTTCCTGTCGGCTTGTTGACGTTGAGGTTTGCGCCTTGTCTTCCGCGTCCCCTCAGCCTGTCCTGGAGGAGCCAGGTCCCCCTGCGAGGGACACGGCAAGTGTGACGCCGGTCACCTCGGCAACGGGAACTGCACGTGCGACCCGGGCTTCCGGGGCACGGCCTGCGAGCGATGCCTCGACGGGCACTTTGGGACGCAATGCAAAGGTGAGGGGGGGGGGACGGGGGGACGGGCGACCCTGGTGTGACAGGACTCGAGAACGGCCTCCCCATTCTTCTGATGTCATTTCCTGCGTTCAGCGTGTAACTGCTCGGAGCACGGGGCGTGTGAGGAGGGTCTTAAAGGGACCGGCGCCTGTTTCTGCGACCAGGGATGGAGCGGACAGCACTGTGAGACACAACTAGGTAACTTGACGGTGGTCAATATTCCACGGTTTTACTTCGCTGTTCCCCAATGACCAGCCCCTTCAAAAGTCTCGCATGTTATTGTATCATACAGCAGGCCGACAAGAGTTCCATGGGTGACTCCAATGCACAGAAATGGAATTTGACCTACAGTGATGGAAGCTCTAATATCCCACTCCCCCCACCCCTCTCCCCTCTCACCCCACCAGCTGAGGGCCCTGTCTGCTCCCCTGTCTGCTCCCCCAGTGGCGTGTGCACGGACAACAACACATGCGTGTGCAAACCGTTCTACGAGGGAGACGGCTACTACTGCACACGTATGAAGCGACGAATACTCATCCACACACAACATGAACATGAATTGTATCGATTTGAATCCCGTAAACAGAGGAGAAATGCCCAAACCTCGAAAAAATCCTCACAAGCACCGTCTCTCCCCCCCACCTCCTCCTCTGTCTCCCCCTAGTGGCCGACATGTGCGCCACCTGGAACGGAGGCTGTGCCCCGGGGGCCAAGTGCAGCCAGCAGGGGGAGACGGTGAGCTGCGCCTGCCCCAAAGGCCACTCCGGAGACGGCTTCTCCTGCCAGCCCGTGGACCCCTGCGCCTCCGGAGAGAACGGGGGGTGCCATGAGCACGCCACCTGCACCATGACGGGCCCGGTGAGGGGGGGGGGACTGCCAGCCACTGTGAGGAGGGGGGGGGGGGGACAGCCAGCCACTGTGAGGAGGGGGGGACGGACTGCCAGCCACTGTGAGGAGGGGGGGACGGACTGCCAGCCACTGTGAGGAGGGGGGGGGGGGACAGCCAGCCACTGTGAGGAGGGGGGGGGGGGACAGCCAGCCACTGTGAGGAGGGGGGGGGGGGACTGCCAGCCACTGTGAGGAGGGGGGGGGGGGACTGCCAGCCACTGTGAGGAGGGGGGGGAGGGGGACTGCCAGCCACTGTGAGGAGGGGGGGGGGGGGGACTGCCAGCCACTGTGAGGAGGGGGGGGGGGACTGCCAGCCACTGTGAGGAGGGGGGGGGGACTGCCAGCCACTGTGAGGAGGGGGGGGGGGACTGCCAGCCACTGTGAGGAGGGGGGGGGGGGACTGCCAGCCACTGTGAGGAGGGGGGGAGGGGGACTGCCAGCCACTGTGAGGAGGGGGGGGGGGGGGACTGGCAGCCACTGTGAGGAGGGGGGGGGGGACTGCCAGCCACTGTGAGGAGGGGGGGGGGGACTGCCAGCCACTGTGAGGAGGGGGGGGGGGGGGGGAATGCCAGCCACTGTGAGGATGGGGGGGGGGGGGGGGAGGACTGCCAGCCACTGTGAGGAGGGGGGGGGGGGGGGGGGGGGGTACCTGTCAACACGAGGATCTTCTGGTCGCTAACATTATTGTCACACGCTCTGTGCGCGCGCGTGTGCAGGGAAAGAAAAAGTGCGCGTGCAAGGACGACTACCTCGGCGACGGGCTGACCTGTGAGCCGAAGGAGGCGCTGCTGGACCGCTGCGCCGCGGAGAATGGCCAGTGCCACCCGGACGCCGAGTGCACCGACCTCCACTTTGAGGGTGACGTTTGGCTCCATGTTTACCTCAGGGGAAAAAGACACGCCATCAACCAGTGTCCTCAGAAAACACAGTGTCATCCATAGAACTGCGAGTGGCATACTGTGTTTGTCCCACGTCTTTTCATCTGAGCCCCCCCCCCTTTCACACACACACACACAGATAGCACTGTTGGCGTATTCCACTACCGCTCGCCGAAGGGCCAGTACAAGCTGAACTACACCCAAGCCCAGGAGGCCTGCGCTGAAAAAGGCGCCACAGTTGCCACCTACACCCAGCTCTCCTATGCACAGCAGGTGAGTCAACACACAGAGAAGGGCCGGGTTGCCCCAGATCCGTTTAGAAGCTCTTAACGCTCAGAGCGTCATAGGAGCGTTCTAAGAGCGTCCCAGAGCGTTCTTAGAACGCTCCGAAGAAGCTCTGAGCGTTAAAGAGCTTCTTACCGAATCTGGGAAACCCGGCGAATATAGGTACATAGACCCACAATAATATGTTGCATGTGTAACTACACACACACACACGATATCAGTACATAGACCCACAAAAATGATTTTTCATGCGCAACCACACAGCGCTGTCTTCCATCATCCATGATACGAGTCACCACACTCTGCCATAGGCTGGCTACAACCTGTGTGCAGCAGGCTGGCTGGACCAGGCCAGAGTGTCCTACCCCACCACCTACTCCAACCCCAACTGTGGATTCGGTCACGTGGGCATTGTAGACTACGGCAAGCGCAACAACCTCAGTGAGACCTGGGACACCTTCTGCTACAGGGTCAAAGGTCAGGACGGTGTAGGCTGTGTGTGTGTGTGAGAGATCATTTGTGTCTATATTTGTTTACGTGTTGGTTGATGTTCGTGTGTGTCCGTCTTCTCCAGAGGTGACATGCGAGTGTAAACCAGGCTATGCAGGAGATGGATTCTTCTGTGTGGGGAACCTCATGCAGGTCCTCAGCACCAGGCCCATGTTCTCCAACTTCCTGTCGGTAAGTGGCCGAGGAACCAGATATCTCAAAAAGGATCCCCCCCCATAACGGGCCGTTACAAGGACGGGTGCATAGAATGTTTTCGGCCGGGCTTTCTCTTGGAAGTTCCCCGGCAGTCTACGCCCTCCTGCTGTACGTGCTGCTTCTTTTGTTTCAGGGTAACATTTACCGTGCAGCTGTACCTGCACTGCCCCTTTCCCGCATTCTGTCTGTTTACTGTACGTCTCACCGTGTAGTTAAGTCAAAGTTGTCGATGTTGTGGTCCAGCACAGAAGGGGTTAATATGCCTGGCGCTCCATGTACCGTTTCCTGTCAACATGCAATTGGATATTTATACCAGGAAGTCCTTCGCTGATTGGTCGGCTCATTTTCCTCCAGCAAATCCTGAACTACTCCCAGGTCGCCGAGTCAGGGAGAGAGTTTGTGAAGCGACTGAGCAACCTGACCATTCAATCCACTCTGTTTGTCCCGGCGAACGATGGCCTATACGTGAACCAGGTCAGATACACAGAAAACGTATTTGATCGTTCAATTTAACGTGGATTCATATGCATCTCCTCACACGTTCGTGCCCGTGTCTTGGTTATAGACATTGACCCACAGGGACATTGAGTACCATCTATCGGAGGGTCGTGCGCTGGCCCTGAAGGACCTTACCAACGGCAGCCACATTCACACACACCTGGGCCACAGCCTCACCGTTCTGGGCATCACTGACTTCCTCAACCCCACCATCCTGGTAAGGCAGACAATCACAAGCACATGACCACTGCAGTGTTCAGCCCCATCACAAGCACATGACCACTGCAGTGTTCAGCCCCATCACAAGCAGATGACCACTGCAGTGTTCAGCCCCATCTCAAGCAGATGACCACTGCAGTGTTCAGCCCCATCACAAGCACATGACCACTGCAGTGTTCAGCCCCATCACAAGCACATGACCACTGCAGTGTTCAGCCCCATCACAAGCAGATGACCACTGCAGTGTTCAGCCCCATCACAAGCACATGACCACTGCAGTGTTCAGCCCCATCACAAGCAGATGACCACTGCAGTGTTCAGCCCCATCACAAGCAGATGACCACTGCAGTGTTCAGCCCCATCACAAGCAGATGACCACTGCAGTGTTCAGCCCCATCACAAGCAGATGACCACTGCAGTGTTCAGCCCCATCACAAGCACATGACCACTGCAGTGTTCAGCCCCATCACAAGCACATGACCACTGCAGTGTTCAGCCCCATCACAAGCAGATGACCACTGCAGTGTTCAGCCCCATCACAAGCAGATGACCACTGCAGTGTTCAGCCACGTCCCAAGCAGATGACCACTGCAGTGTTTAGCCACGTCATTGACCTTGCACTGTCTTCACCCAGTCCTCCCGGTACATCAACGACCGATTCATCATAGACTCCAACATCCCAGCATCCAATGGGATCATCCACGTGCTCCAGGGACCCCTGATAGCCCCGCCTCCTAAGCCCACGGTGAGAGAATAACCTCAGAGACTGAGCCTAACGGGTTTGGGGACATTTCCTTTTGAACCTTTAGCTGAGTTCTAAATATTTCCAACAGTCCCCACAGCATAAGTTATTTTTTCAAAATGGTAGCTAGCTAACTGGCTTTAGTTATCTTCCGGGCTGAGTTACCTATCATAATACTCGAAAAAATATTTGTGATGCTACTCTTCAACGGGTTAAATGTTGGGGTCCGACCCTTGACCTCTGGGCCCGTCTGTGATTGGTTCTCCAGCTCCCTGTAGGTCACAAGGCGGGGGTGGGAATTGGAGTTGTGCTGCTCGTCATGGTCGTGATTGGGGTCGGCTTCGTGGGCTATCACTTTTACACCCACAAAACCAAACCCTTCCAATTCCACTACTTCAAGGTGAGTGTGTACACATGTAGCGATCTCTCCATCCCCTCTGAAAACATTCCATGGGGGGCACGTTTTGTTAGACCTCAAACTTGACTTTCCCCCCCCCCTGGACTAGGATAATGAGGATGAGGACTCCACGGCCCCAGACTGTAACCCCAGCATCTGTAACCCCATGTACGTCTCGGCCCCTGACCTCACTGACCTCACCTCCTCTGACCTGCCTGTGAGTAATACCCAACACTATCAGTCCAGGATCTTTCATTTGCTAAAACCACTAAAAGTCAAGATATGTCCAAAGACTAATCCTTCCCTGAACTATGACAAATTCACGTTTGCCTAAAGAAAAAAAAGGTATTACTACAATCTAAATAGTGTGGTTCACCTTACTACTGTAACAAAATCGTAAAGCATGGTACACATATACACAAGTACAACTACTAACATACACAACGTTTTATAAAATACTAATAATCGTTGCAACTTAATTGACAGAATACATTATACATTGCACCGAATACTAATTTGTTACAGAATACTATACTAGGTGACAAACGGTACACTACCAATACCAGAACTGCAGTTTTACAAAACACTACCAGCTACAATGACAGTGAATATTCAACAACAAACTAACGCCACTACAGAACACCAGACATTTGTGTATCTCTTGTTTGCTAGGAGGACAAGCACCAGGTGGTTGACAGCGGTCCCTATGACCTACTCCAGGCCAGCTGAGACCCACGCTGTTGCCTGTCGTAGCACACCACCACCACACGGGGGCAGTATGGTCTCCAACCCAATCCTGACAAGTTCCTGTACATAATTGATTAGAGGGCTATATGCTATTTGTTAAATCCTTTACAGATCAAAGTGTTACTATTATAAATACATGTAAATGTGTGAATATGCTGCCTTCAAAAAGATAACAGAATGTTTTCATATCTTTATTGTACGAAATGAGCAGGTCAGTTTTTACCGTGACAAAATAAAGCAAAGAAACAATATTTGGCAGCAAGCGTTACTTTGTCCATTCATCCAAGGCAACCATCTCAACACCTTTAAAACCAGCCAATAGACAACCAATGAGAACATATGGTAAATTGGCCTCTTTCTAATATTAATTTTATTACATTTTACTTGCGGTCTTCAATTTGGTGACCAAATTTCCTGGTTAAAAAATGTCAGTGACGCTAATGGAACTGTAGTTCCACATCAAATGCTATTCAACAATACTGTTGAAATTATCTAACTGGTATGTGTGAAACTAAGTTGCATTATGAAACATTACTCTTACTACACTCCCCTCATGCCTTATATCAATTGTGTATTGACACTCATCTGTAATACCATTTTAATATTCATCTGTGGCAGTCCTCATGTAACAGTGCAATTCTGGTACTACAAGTTTCACTATAGCTACAAACTGTGTTACCACAGCCAACAGTCTTTCATTTAACAACGCCTTCACTTCAATATATTATTAGTATCGGTCAAATAAATGCATCAAGAAACAATTGATAAACACTTGATGTAGTGCAAATTGAAAAGGAAGTGTCTTAGCTTCAACATCTGTCTCCACAGTGAGTCATTGCACAGCCGGTCCAGGACAAGGCACAGCCGGTCCAGGACAGGGCACAGCCGGTCCAGGACAGGGCACAGCCGGTCCAGGACGGGGCTGGAGCACTTCCACCCTCTTAGCTTAGATCTTACGTTGAAGGAATTCACCTAAGTATTGTGGAATGTAGACATTCCCCAGATGCACAAATGCATTAAAGCTCTTTGAAACGAAAAAATGGATTAGAGGGGGGGGTCGGGAATCAAAGGATTAGGACTTTAAAAAGGCAGAATGTAACTTCGAAAAGTAACCAAATCCTGATTTAAGGAAGATTGTGGCTAGAGAAACCGATGATGGGAATGTTTGTGTATGAGAAGACATTGGGAAGTATGCAGAAGAGACAAGTGCCCAGTGTGACATATACTTAAGTTAGAGGCATAGCATGTGTTTGGATCCCTGAACAGCTTATGCAAGAAAGAACAAGATTCGAAGAATGCATGCATTGGATATGTCCAGACAATTGCCGTTTGTAGACCGCTGTTCCATGAAGCGTAACGATGGCTAGGTTAAGAGACAAGGCACAACTGTTGCTTCAGATGCCTGTGGGCATGACTGATAACTGATAACAAGTGCACCCTGAGAGAAGGGGGAAAAGCCGGAACTAAATGGTAAGCGTGGGATATGATAGAAGGTCAACAGACAAGGTTAAAGTGGTCATGTTAGGGGATGGGGTGCAGAAAATGCCAGTTTGACAATATAAAAACACCTGAGATTGATATGTACCACTCATCCAATATGGCAACAGAGTGTACCAGGAAGTATCTTTGGACATCACTTCCTCTTCCTGGGGCTCCTGTCAGAATCCTGTCTCCTGTCAGCAGAGTCCTCCCGCTGGGATTTGAGGTTGGCGGCCGGGGCGTGTTTCGTTTGGGGCCTCGGCTGGTCCTTGGGCCTCTTGGCCTTGGGTTCAGCTGGGGGGGCCCTGGCCTTGCGAGCCCCCAGGAAGGTTTTGAGGAGGCAGATGGCTGCTACGGTGACAGACAGGGACCAGAGCACCAGGGGCCCCGGCAGAGTCCCGACGTGGCCCCTCACCTGCCTCAGCGCCTGGGCCAGCGTGCCGTCTGGACTGGTCTGGGCCGGGACCTTCTCCTGCACAGGCACAAGTTCACTCACTCGTATGTCACATCGGTTTTGCTACGCCTGACCGCACAGGCACACTCTCATACCCGAATCATGTGGTGTGTTCAGGGGGCTGGGGATTAGGTGGAGTCCATCTGTGGCGCTCAAACAATGCTAGCGACTGTTTCAAGGAAGCAATTCTATGCTTGGAGCTAGGTCTTTTTTTTTACGGTTCCATCTAACCTTGAGAGGCTCACACTAGTGATGCTTGTCTGCACAGTAATGGGGGGGGGGGGGGGGCTCACCTTCAGTCCATGCTGACTCAGCATCTCTTCCAGGGCGAGGTCACCCAACTGCACTGTGGGATAGAACTCCTCCACGTAGTGTCTCCTCCACCACTGCTGGGGTCGCGACCTGACCACACACACACACCTCCCAAATGACCACTCCAATATAAAAGCTTTGACGTTACAATTACATATTGTAAGCATGTCAAATTTAAGTATTTATTATCATCTAATACGTGTGAGAACAGCCCACGATAATCGTACAGGCATGGAAAAATAAACGGGCAGGGATTCATCTACACCAGCCTCTTGCAACCATGGTCCTCAGGGTCCCCCCCCCCTGCCCTGCGTGTTCTGGATGTTTCCCTGCTCCAACGCACCTGACTCAAATGAATGGGTCCTTCTCAAGCTCAGCAGAAGCCTGGTTACGACACATTCGTTGGAATCAGGGGTGTTGGGAGAAGGAAAACATCGAACATGCAGGGCATCCCTGAGGACCAGGGGCTGAGAAAGGGCTGATGACGTGGTAAACGCCTCGTGTGGCGGTTGCACGTACCCGTCCTCATTGGGCTGTGTCCACCAGTAGCTGTAGAGGCTGGCTCGGATGTAGGCTGGCGGGGCCCGGCTGAAGGGGTAGCGAGCCTCGTCCGCCTGGACCAGACTCACCACTGGAACACACAGGTCACAGAGAGATGGTTTGGCCCCCGGCAGCCACCGTACCCTCCCAAATCCTCCTTGACACTCATACACACGGTACCTTTCGGCACGGATCGTCGACTACGAACGACGCCTCGAAAACAGGGTCTGAATGGTGGTTCGTGGGAGAGCACATGGGGGGTTTTCCCTGAGGGTATGGAAGTCCTTACCGTCTTCCTTGCCCTGGAGCAGCCTGTGGACCAGGCTGGTGAACCAGGGGCTGTGTTTCTGGGGCCCCCGGGCTGCCTGCCACAGCTGCCAGTCCAGCCTGGCCTGATAAGGGCTCGTCACCGGAGGGGCCGCACTCTCGTTCCCCGGCTTGTACATGAACTCGATCTCCTGTGAGGGGGGGGGGGGGGGGGGGAGATAGACAAGGTAGACAGTGAGTGGATTACAACTGCTAGTGTAGTAGTGTAATACTAGTAGTGTAGTAGTGTAGTGTAACATTGGACATTTCTATGAATCACGAAATACAATTTCAAAAAAAAAACTAAACTATCCAACACAGCTCATCCACGTTTGTCCCTCACCGTCCACGTAGCTTTGTCCATGCTGCCCTCCAGGACTATCTCAGGCCGTCCCTGCAGGCCGGGCACCGTGCTGTCCAGGGCGTAGGAGCCCACCAGCCTGTAGCGCTCCACCAGGCTGGAGATCTTCTTCAGCTCCGGAAGGATCCTGCTGTTTGTCCCCGGCTCAAACGACGTGTACGGCACCTGGGGGGGGGGGGGGGGGGGGTCCATTGGATATGGGACCAATCAGAAGACTGACAGAAGGCCAACTCTAAATATTGATACAACATACTGTAATTGCAGATTCATCGATTTTTTTTATTTTTTTTACTTGCAATTAATTTGATCACAGTCTAGTCAGTGGAAGAGATTCACTCGTTAGTTGACCCAGACAAGCTAACCAATAACAAGGCCACATGCCTTGGTCCAATGGGGTCGATTTAGGATCAAAGTGTCTGATAAAACATGAATGAATGTAGATTGAACTACACAAAATTGAATTCAATCACACTACAACTACCACAGACCAACACTCACCACACTGATGGCAAACATCCCCACGGCAGCCGCGCCAAAGACCGCCCATTGGAGGAGAGCCCACAGCTTCCAGAAGCACCCTCTCACAGACACACACCTAGGAGGAAACGCTCAGGTCAGCGAGGACACAAAACCACGCAGAAAGCCATGCCATGAACGACACTGAAAAGAGAAACAATTCTGGCGTATGCTTGAAACAAATAGCTCAATCTTGTCAGTTCCTTCCAACCATTGCTATATAGATATATTTCCTGGATGTACCGGAAGCTTCCAAACTCACCCAAGCATGGAAGCTACTAGCTCCCAGGTGAGAGAGAGCACCCCCACCCAGACGCTGGGGATGGTCGCCGCCTTCAGAAGCTCGTCAAACTGGTGCTGGGTGAAGGCTGAGGACGAGAACACGTCTTACCTTCAAGAACATTCAGTGCAGCCACAACCAACAACCTCGTCCTCATTCAAATACACATTAGCCTCAAAACAAGACAAGTTTGCTTATATTCAAAAGGGGTTTATGGGGTGTGGTGGAATTTAGGACCTACTGGTTTTGGAGGACATGGTCCCAGCCTCCCAGTTCAGCTCCAGGTGGAAGAGAACTTTGACACAGTAGATGATGAGGGCCCAGACACCCAGCTCTGTTACTAAAATAAGACCTGCCAGCAATGTCTGACCCCAGGCTAGAGAGACACACAGACAAAACATGTTTAGACAAGTTCTAGTTTATCTAAGAAACCACAGCCACCAAGCTCTAGTATGGAGTATGAGTCATAGGCTCTCGGGCTGTATTAAGTCAGGCTGAGGGAAGGTTTGTGTGTGTGTATGTGTGTGTGTTGCATAAGAGGAATGAGGGCATACTCCGAGCCAGTCTCTTCTTGGCAGGCCCCAGACACGCGGACACATGGTCGTCATCCAGCAGGGAAAAGCTCAGGGCCAACGGCAGAAGGTTGAGGGGGGTCAGGTTCCCTGTCAGCATGCAGGTGGCCTGGTGCACAACCTGGTAAACACACACACACACAGGAGTGAGGGGATGGAACTGTAATGAGACGTACCAACTTTTGGAGAAAAACAAAAAAATATTTTCGAATATCACGCGTGATAGTCACGCTGTTACAATAACACTTGCATGTGTGTAAATAAACACTCGCGCGCACACACACACCTGCAAGTAGAAGGCTCCCAGTCTGAGGCAGCGCATGGGGGCAAAGTAAAGGAGCGGCAGCACCGTCTCCGACACCAGCACACCCACAGTCCCCAACCTCAGCAGCCAATCAGGCAGCTGGTGGGCGAACCACGCTAAAGGAGTGGGGCTACCTTGGGTCTCAAACAGGTGGCTCAGAGCTGCGGGGGGGGGGGGGGGGGGGACAGAGGGGAATGACTTGCTTAGAAAGACCAAGATCAGAGACAACAGACACGATGTACATGGTGTCTCCATTAAGATCTACTTGTATACACAGTATCTCCAGTGAGGTGTAATGGTACACAGCGTTTCCACTCAGGTATGAAAGTAGACAGTTTCTCCAATGGAGGTTTATGCCTGGCGGACCCTACCAGTGAGTCCCCACCAACTAGGGCAGTGGCTGGCCAGCTTAGCGACCCCGGAGCCGAACATGAGGCGGAACAGCAGCCAGCGCGCCAGCCAGAAGGTCACGGCGTCATGGTGATTGGAGGCGGAGCGCCTGCGCAGGAGGTGGAGCGGCGCGATGAGGACGGTCAGGAAGCCCGCCTCCAGCAGCAGACCGTCCCTGAGGAGAGCCAATCAGGCATCATCAATTTGTCGGGGCCTTGACTGACTCATCCCTTCTCACGTGGGCGTGGTACAGAACGGCAAAACATGTCGACCCCGTAACCTTCCCCTCCCCCCTGACCTATACCTAACCCTCCTCTTAAGGAAAACGTGTATACTTCAACCCAAAAAGCTTTTTTAGCTCATTTTGCAATTGAAAAATAAATACACTTTTATGGAAATGTCAAAGCTACTTCCACTAGCATACAACCCAGTTTGTTTGTTTTGAGTTCTAAACAGCGTACATACATTGTTGAAATCATACTAAAACCAAAAAACGCATCATAAAACAAATGCTGTAGTCACGTGGACCCCATAAATATTCTGGGAGGATGAGTCATCACCTGCCAGCAAAGCACACCCACCCCATAGCCTGAACAAGCCAACACAGGTCTGGGTACACCTTTCGCCAGGGGCCTGTTCCATTAAGCCAGTTTAACGAATAAGCCTGGCTCGAATTTTTTTACAACCATCTATTTACCACATAAAAACATGTGTGAACAGTTTCCATGTACCGGTACTACCAACATTACACATGGATGTGCATTTGCCTTTATGTTCCCTCTTGACCAAAAGTCAATAAGATGTGAATGGTATTGAGCCAAGCTTTTTAAGTATACAGCATTGTGAAGACTGGTTTGGCCCACTACCAAAAATGCTTGCCTGCTGCTACAATAACTTTAAAATACTGTGCATAAACAAACACATTTTAGATTACAGGTGTGCTGTTTTGTATCCCACATTGGTGCATTTAATCTAGAGAACAAGTAAAAGCAATGTGTGAACAGCAATACGTCTATTTGACATGCAAATGTGATCGGTGAAGTGGTGCCAAAATGCTACGGCTCTGAGCCTTAACAACAACTTGACTCTGCCTCGCTCATGAGTCATGACCAGACAAGCAAGTTGGCAGTTAACAAAACGAGTGCAGCTTACCAACAGGTGCTGATAACTTTGAAACTGAAGACCAAATAGGGCAACTTACCATGCAAATCGCAGAAAGGTCTGACCCACCTGTTGACAGAATAAGTTAAGGGAGATAAAGGATGGGGCTTTATTTTGTATGGATTGATTTGCTGATCTTTTAACGCGCACACACACACACACACACACACACACACACACACACACACACACACACACACACACACACACACACACACACACACACACACACACACACACACAGTGCCTACCTGGCAGAGGGAGAGGTAGAGGCCCCAGAGGACCAGGAACACCAGGCTGTCCCTGAGGGGCTCAAGGAGGGCGGCGCCCAGGGACAACAGCGCCCCCACCAGGCAGAGCAGCTCCATGGTGTCGGGGCGCCCCAGCCCCAGGTGCGGCCCCAGCCACAGCAGAGAGGGCGAGGCCTGGAGCTGCTCCAACAGCGGCCTGTCACCCGACACAACAGGCTCCACCAGACGCACAGGAAGGACCCCCTCGTTCCCATAGAGACCTGGACACAGACAAAGAGGGGGGGGGGGGGGTCATGGATAAAGATAACACATGAAAGAGGGATGAAGTTGGGGAGTATATGCACAGGTTGTGGTGAGAATGTGAGTTTCTGCAGTTGTGGGTTGGAATTGGACCCCTGACACTAGGTCACCTAATTTTGCTTAATCTAATCCTGAGAATACTGTGTGATAAGGAAAAGGCTTGGGATAATAAAGATCAAGTCTTTCTCACTGAATGAGCACAATAACTTAGGCCACACTAGCACACAACATTTGAGAGTAATTCCACGACAATGTAATTGGTTCAAAAATAGACCAATGGGAAGGTTGTTCTTTGAATTTACGTGCAAATTCGGAAGTTGTGAGTAGTACATTCTGGGCATGAGAAGGTTAAGGCATTTACAGCACAAACCTTGTTTTGTGGACAAACCAATGCGTTTTGGCTGCACTGACAAATGTCATTAGGCTATGCCGACAACGACCCATGAAAAATGGGAAATTAATTTTGGCATGTGTGGTCAATCTGAAGATACGGCAGTCTCGTTGATCTTTAAAGATCTAACTACTCCTACGTAGGCTAATTCACAACTCAGCTCCAACACAAATTCTAATTGTATTTGACAATGCTTATTTCTCCAAAGGAAAGAAAAATTGTGTCTTCGGCTATGGAATGATGACGGGTCATTCCCATCGGGCTACGTGACAGTCGGTGGAAATCACAGCCTTACTTTTTATGTGACGTTGCAACAACGTAGCTCATTGTAACGACTTAGCTCATTGTAGATTAAGTGCATGCAGCGTGGCCAAAGTAAAAAATCAAAAGCATGGAGTTAGCTTTTTACATGCTACTATTGATATAGAAGACGTTATAATCGTATACCCAGTGCATTGACGACATTCCTGATGGAAGTCATGTCCTCACAAGACCCTGGATAGTTCTGGCTGTTGGTGCTAGGCTACAGTACACGTGCATTAGTACCCGCGGCACAGAAAGACAAATGAATTGCAACTAATTGAAACATCTTAACGGCTGGAATGCGACATTAGTGACCCATAATCGTCACGCGGCCAGCCTTGAATCCGGATAACTTTGCAGAAAACATTGCCAAACACACCAACGAATTGAGGAAGCACACTGATTTTTAAAAGCGATTCCGCCCTTGAGATCAACGTACAGCCTATATTTCAGTTGAGTATTAGAGTAATATCAACTCTGAACACTCCAAAACTCCCTAATAAAAATACAACGTAATCTTACCTGGAATCTGGACGTAAAGGGATCCAAAAGCAAACATGTAGATAACTGACATACTCCACAAAAAAACCTGTCGTGGTAGTTTAATTTTCCCCATTTTCAAAGCTTTTGGGGTTCAATTTAATTTTTCGGTTAGATGGTGCAACCAGACGTGCCCCGCTAGTTCTCCCAGTACCGCAGAATGAAGTGGTCGTGGATTTGGAAAGCTTGTGTTTCGCTTGATAGTGCCCATGCGTCAACTGTCGATTGTCTAGCAGTCAGCATTAACAATACGTCAGCCAGCGCGCGTTTATTCAAAACAAATGTCATATTGTATAAAGAAGTTACAAACTTGGTAGAATATTGCAATATTCTATGAAAGGATTAATAAACAATACATACTATAGATATAAACAAGCTTAAGTTTTGGCACATCTTAATGCAACTGGGAAAGTAATGGTCAGGCCTACGATATACAAGGACACGAAGATGCATGTGCTTGTGTAAACCATTCGTACGGAAGGACATAACTTTACATTTACATTTATGCATTTAGCAGACGCTTTTATCCAAAGCGACTTCCAAGAGAGAGCGTTACAAAAGGGCATATATCACTGATCACAACAACGAGGTAGTCCCAAACATTGCAAGCAGCCAAAACATATACATTTGAATATGGGAAGATGCTTGTGCACATTTTGCGCACTTGACTTTACTGGAATATAGATAGTCAAAATGCTCCCAAATATAATGACCTTGCTGGTTTATCACCTCATAACCAGCAACTTGTCTAAACTATACACATGGCATGCCAGACAAGACAACATTTGCATATATTGATAATGGTAATCGTAAAAATGAGTTTCTGACAGACCTGGATGCTGAAAGAGAGGGGTGAAGGGAGGTAGCCTGCCTGAAGGTGACCTGCAACCTGTCAGAGATGAAGCTGGGTCTTTGTCATCGTCTGCTCATCTTTGAATTATCAAAACAACTATACAGGTCCTTCTAAAAAAATTAGCATATTGTGATAAAGTTCATTATTTTCCATAATGTAATGATAAAAATTAAACTTTCATATATTTTAGATTCATTGCACACCAACTGAAATATTTCAGGTCTTTTATTGTTTTAATACTAATGATTTTGGCATACAGCTCATGAAAACCCCAAATTCCTATCTCAAAAAATTAGCATATCATGAAAAGGGTCTCTAAACGAGCTATTAACCTAATCATCTGAATCAACTAATTAACTCTAAACACCTGCAAAAGATTCCTGAGGCTTTTAAAAACTCCCAGCCTGTTTCATTACTCAAAACCGCAATCATGGGTAAGACTGCCGACCTGACTGCTGTCCAGAAGGCCATCATTGACACCCTCAAGCAAGAGGGTAAGACACAGAAATAAATTTCTGAACAAATAGGCTGTTCCCAGAGTGCTGTATCAAGGCACCTCAGTGGGAAGTCTGTGGGAAGGAAAAAGTGTGGCAAAAAACGCTGCACAACGATAAGAGGTGACCGGACCCTGAGGAAGATTGTGGAGAAGGACCGATTCCAGACCTTGGGGGACCTGCGGAAGCAGTGGACTGAGTCTGGAGTAGAAACATCCAGAGCCACCGTGCACAGGCGTGTGCAGGAAATGGGCTACAGGTGCCGCATTCCCCAGGTCAAGCCACTTTTGAACCAGAAACAGCGGCAGAAGCGCCTGACCTGGGCTACAGAGAAGCAGCACTGGAATGTTGCTCAGTGGTCCAAAGTACTTTTTTTGGATGAAAGCAAATGTTGCATATCATTCGGAAATCAAGGTGCCAGAGTCTGGAGGAAGACTGGGGAGAAGGAAATGCCAAAATGCCTGAAGTCCAGTGTCAAGTACCCACAGTCAGTGATGGTCTGGGGTGCCATGTCAGCTGCTGGTGTTGGTCCACTGTGTTTTATCAAGGGCAGGGTCAATGCAGCTAGCTATCAGGAGATTTTGGAGCACTTCATGCTTCCATCTGCTGAAAAGCTTTATGGAGATGAAGATTTCATTTTTTCAGCACGACCTGGCACCTGCTCACAGTGCCAAAACCACTGGTAAATGGTTTACTGACCATGGTATTACTGTGCTCAATTGGCCTGCCAACTCTCCTGACCTGAACCCCATAGAGAATCTGTGGGATATTGTGAAGAGAAAGTTGAGAGACGCAAGACCCAACACTCTGGCTGAGCTTAAGGCCGCTATCGAAGCATCCTGGGCCTCCATAACACCTCAGCAGTGCCACAGGCTGATTGCCTCCATGCCACGCCGCATTGAAGCAGTCATTTCTGCAAAAGGATTCCCGACCAAGTATTGAGTGCATAACTGAACATAATTATTTAAAGGTTGACTTTTTTTTGTATTAAAAACACTTCTTTTATTGGTTGGATGAAATATGCTAATCTTTTGAGATAGGAATTTGGGGTTTTCATGAGCTGTATGCCAAAATCATCAGTATTAAAACAATAAAAGACCTGAAATATTTCAGTTGATGTGCAATGAAGCTAAAATATATGAAAGTTTAATTTTTATCATTACATTATGGAAAATAATGAACTTTATCACAATATGCTAATTTCTTGAGAAGGACCTGTATATATATATATATACATACACACTGCTTTTGAATGACATATTTTACCATTAGGCCAGCTATTACTTTCTTCCGGTCTGTATGTCACCACAGGTCAGAAGGCAGAATGATTTTGAAGAGGAATTAGTACTGTAGCACCACCTATGGTCAGATAAGGGTACATTTCTGTCATAGGTCAAGGGGTTTCTGTAGCTCCAGTGTACATAGTTATTTGAGATTTTTAGCAATTTAAAGTAAATGTCAACATAACCAACATTACAATGTTGTGGATGTGCTACTGGATAACCCCCATTAACAATATAGCTCCTTATGAGGACCCCTATTTAAGCATGTAACCATGGGAAACCCACTCCTGCGAATCAACATGTGCATGCCTCACCACATTGTATTAGCGTACAATTAGCATTGCATTGGAACAACCGACTCAAACCAATTGGTTGTTTATTATTTAAATACGTCAATCTGAAAGTCAACTCAAATCTCAATGATGCTGTTTATCCAGGAATTATAGACAGATATTTTGGAGAAGACTGCAGGTTTTTGATCACATTGTCTGCTACCCCAGGAGATGAGACCAAACAGGAAGTACAGTCCATGCTTTTGGCAGAGCAGCGGAGCACCAGCATCTCCCTGCACATAAGTAAAAAAAACAACAGTTATCACGATAATATCCTCCTGTGACTGTAAGACCTCGGCTAATTTCATGATACTCCATTGCACGACGGGACAAAGGCTTATGATTCAACATGGACAGACGTTAAACCCATTCCGAACGAGTCACTTCCTGAACGTAGCTCGGTTCAATGGAGCAAATCTGTCACCATGCAGCTGAGGGAGGCTGCAGGGTCTGTGCAGATGTGGGAAAACTTGATCACGTTCCTCCCCCAGGTCTGCCTACAGGCAGTGTTGTTAACCAGCCGCAGACTGGCCTGGTGCAGGGAGTCACTGCTCACGTCCACTATGGGAGGCAAACAGCACAACACTCATAAGAGAAGCTCACACCTCGAGAACAGCGGAATGTGAAGTTCAATGGCAACAACTAGAGCAGGACTTGAAGCGGTTTTCCTTTCTTAGTATATGCTTCTTCTACCAGAATGACCCTTGTGCTGTACACAACACAATGTAGAGCCATGAGAATGCAACCCATGGGAATTGTGGAGAATCTTGCACTCGACACCAAGAACAACTGTGCAGACTACCAATTAACGCCCTCAATTTTGGAAAGTCCACCATGTGAATCGATCACAACGACGTTCTACTCGGTACAGAGCCACTTCATCATCCACACCTGTCGCCGAGCTAGTTCCCCAGCCTGTTGTGGCACAGGACCAGCTGTCGTCGAGCTCCACATCGTCAGCAGGCAGGCAGGCCAGGGCCATCTTGGGCCCTGGAGGAACGGAACAGAAGAGAGAGAGAGGGGCATTACCACCATGAGACGAGCAACCGCTACCACAAGATGTGCTCCTCAGGTGAGTCCTGAGAAGATGGTTGCGAGATGATACTCCAGAAACCAAAATGGGGATTGATACCAGTGAATAAAGACAGAAAGAGAGGGATTGGTCGGTTGACAGGAAGTGTTCGGTACCTATGGGAGCTGGTTTGCTGAGGCGGATCAGGCTGAGGTCAGTGGTAGGGGGGAAACCGCCACCGCGGGGGCTGTTGAACACCTTGTCCATGTAGATGGTCTGGGGATCCAGGAAGGTCAGGTCATGGACTCCAAGCACCACAGAGTCAAAGTCAGCCCTGGACCAGAGAAGAAGGCACTTTGGAAGAGAGCACTTTAAACACAGTGGCACTCGTGTACAATGTAGGAGATCCTGTATCAGAGTCAACCGTACACAAACATACCCATTCCTTGCCCCTTGGAACAGCTTAGACTGGCCAGACCACCCGGACATCCTAAATAGTATCATTATAAATCACCACCATTCTCATTTGTATTATTATTTGTATCGTTAAGGGGATGTTCAGCTGGTCTGGGCAGCCTAACCTGTACGAAAGAGTAGGAAGGGATGGATCACTGGACTCACCTGAAAACATCGCTGGGCCCTAAGGACCTGATGTTAGTTTCCTCCAGGTTTACAATGACTCTTATTGAGAGACTTGTTGCTCTTGTTGGTTAGTTATACCGGATTTAAACTTTTGTACTCGCTGTGAAATACTTTACTGTTGATTGTTATTCTACAAGTACACTCTTGCACTTCTTGAGTTTCATGTTGTTTAATTGTGACTTGTTTAACTGCATGCTCTTATGGTTCTTCCTTTTGGCACTTATTTGGTTTTTCACAATGTATGCTTTGTGTTTTGGCTGCTTGCAATGTTTGGGACTACCTCGGTGTTATGATCAGTGACCTATGCTCCTTTTTAAAGCTCTCTTGGAAGTCGCTTTGGATAAAAGCGTCTGCTAAATGCATCAATGTCAGGGTGAATTCAAAGGAGATGAATAAACGAAGGAACAGGATGTACCGTCGTTACCTGGGGTGGCAGTGTTGAGGAGCCAGCACCCAGAGGGGGTGGATGAGGGTCCCACTGCAGTAGTGCATGCCGCCAAGCTGCAGGCTGACCTGCCAGGGCCAGGAGTGGGGGCATGCCTCGGTCACGTTGACCACCTGCACCTCACCCCCTGGGGACACGGTCACCACAGCCAGGGCCGACGTCGGCAGGCACGGGACCGTGTCGGCCTCTCCGCAGCTCTCTATGGTGGGGAGGGGCAAGAAGAATTAGTCTCATAATTGTTTGAATCAAAATACTTCATGTTGCTTCATTTTAGGTACAACATACCTTCAGGTTGTTCAGAACCTCTGCCCATCAATGTATTGTCTATTATAAAGAAATATAAAGAGATTAAAGAATGCTGAACCCACAGTATTAACGAGAATCCCCTTATGTGCAGAACTCTACCAACCAGTAGTCCTAGTTGAACGTGTTGCATGTGCGAGCTGTACATACTCATCATGGACGTGTTGATCCAGTCATTGTAGTCTTGTAGCTTGGTGTAGACCCCCGGTCTCTTGGCCCTACCACAGCCCACCCCCCAGCTAACCACCCCCGCCAGCTCGTACCTGCCTTCAGTCAGGCAGGACAGGGGACCCCCAGAGTCCCCCTGGAGGGAGAGGGACCACACAGGGACACATGCACAGAACAGATTCCATGACCTCTGGTTGATGACACATAGGATTGGTTCCAGTTTGGATGCCTCTATTAAAATCAACAGACTGTATCGGCTGCATCCCACCCAGCGAGTTAGTGTGCTCGAACTCAGTAGTGTCAGATTTCTTATGGAGACACACACTTACCTGACAAGCATCCACTCCTCCATCCACGTCTCCAGCACAGAACATGGATGGGTGGATGTTCCCCCAGTAGAACAGGTTACACATATCTGAGGGCAGGTAGGTAACATTCACCTCCTGGAGTCTCGAAGCGCCGTTCCCATCTGAGGGAGAGACAGGAGGGGTTGGGAAGGGATATGAATGACCGAACGGCAGTCTGGGTACTGTAGGAATGTAGGACAACCTTTATCTAGTAAATCCAATAGGGTTTTGAGGTGTTCTCTAAAAGAGGCTGGACTTTGAAAGAAATGGTGAAAGGCCAATTACTTTCCATTGTGGATCCCCAGCCTGTGACGGTGCATTTCTTCAAGGGTTTCATTTGACCCATCAAGATGCGTATGGGCCTCACACAACTGGTCCAGGTGAACTGCGTCTTGACCTTGACAAGGGCAATGTCATTCTCTTTTGTCCGCGTGTCATACTTTTTGTGGGAGATTATACCGGAAACCTTCATCACCTGTAATGAAAGTAAGGTGGAAACGTCTCCATACAGTTCTGTCACTGTTGAATCCCATAAGTGTGTTAGTGTACATATCTAACCTGTTGCCACTCTTCATTCGCATTATCAAGATCATGCTTTCCAGCCAACACAGCCCACATGGAAACTTTGTTATATCTGAAAAATATCAGATACACTTGGAAAATATCTACAATTTACTTCAAAATATTTGATTTTACCAACTGCCGAGTCTCTCCTCCCTCACCGTAGGAAGCAATGCGCGGCGGTGACGACCCAGTTGGGGGACAGTATCGAGCCACCACACGCTGTCGTGGGACCGTAGCGCAAAGACACCTGCCAGGGCCAGGAGTGAGCCCAAGCCTCCTGACCCCCGATGATCCTCTCCTCGATCTGCTTTTCCGGGAGGAAGACCCGCTGGCCAGCGATGTCTAATTTTTATGGACAACAACAACTGGTAAGCTCACTGAGGACTTGCTGGTTATCTGTTGCCTTTAAGTATCTCTCGCATAGCCTACCATTCCCTTCTACGCTGTCGATTACATCAGAACCGTTGCTGACTGTTCCGTTGTGCTCCGTTTTGTTTAAGGTTACATCTTTGAGATTGAAATAGGCGTGCGTTTTGTTCTCTCCGTCTGATGACAAATCGAGAAGCAAGTTAATGTGTACTATACATTTGAAATATATATTTGTTTGCGGGTTGATTTAGTTATGACACTGGCCTATAGCTGGGCTCATCCCTTATTTTGAGAAAGGTGATTTAATAAAATGCAACGTCAACTTTAACATGCTATGTTTTATCTGAGAATTGGCCTATTAGGCACGGTATGATTTAAATAAGAAATATAAACATTTTACGTGAATACATAACTAAGATGTTTCCAAAATTGGAAGCAATGTGGACTTTGAACCATAACCGTTAGGATCTCTTTCACACCATGTGGTCCAAGTTTGCCCGTGTGGTTGGCATCGGAACCGGGGGTCTCCGCTGTGTTGAACGTGATGTCTGCCTCATCTGTTTGATTTAACGTTGCGTTTGTGAGAAGGATGTGTGACTTGTTCTGTTCTGCTGTAGAAAAGCACGAATATCAGTTTACAAAAGGAATATAAATATCCAACACGCACATTCATCCCTCTTGAAATCAACTCATCAATCCTTGACTGCAACCGAAGCATTATATTTGGCTTGTTGAGAAACAGGCAGCTTGATAAACTCTGGACTACGATATATGTTGTCAAATGAAATACAATATTAAGTAAAACATGCACTGTTGTGTGTAGAATTTGACTTACCGTGACCACTTCCGTACCATGCAAGCAGTATACTCACAAGGAAAACAAACATTTTACAAGACTTGCAACTTTTTAAAGTTGTCTCTTTCAAAAGGTTCATAACATTTAAAAGACTGTTAGGGCAGTTGGCGAAGCTTCGGGAAGTATGCCTATAATTCTTCCCACAAACGTGGAAAACTAAATTCAGCTGTCACACCTGATGCCACCATCCCCAAATTATGGCCCCTCTTATGTGCAATACACCCCTAAACGCAGATGGGGGCACTAAAAACAAATATGTAAATGTGTATGTTGTATAGAGCTTAATTCGAAGGCTATTTGGGGTGAAAGTGACATGTTAAATCCATGTTAACACCAAGTTATCAAAACAAATATATTTATTATTTCAATGGTACAAGTCATCGGTCATTGCACTAGTCAGTTCATATGTACTCCATTTTACATTCCACAAAACATTTCATTCACAATCATCACAGCAACATAAACAGCACAAAAAAAAGAATACAAACAAAGGATAAGAAATGTTATGAGAGTGTTAGGCCACAATGGCCGTGGGGCTCCAGATAAAAGCTCTAGCCTTGACTTTCTGAAGGCAAACACTGGCTTCTAATTACATCTTGAGCTGGAGGAGAAACGTGCACAACGACACATTAGCTTCCGGCCACTGGGCTTCCTAATGATCCAGACACGTTGAGGCCTCAAGGGGTTTTCAGTATTGCCATTGCTTGTGAGTACTTTATATTCCTCTCAGTCGCCATAAGCAGCACCTTGGAAAACAAACGATACACAGGTGTGAAATGCTCTGTGCCAGCTGTTTAAAAGGATGAATGTCGTTTTTTTTAATTAAGGAGCTATGTTGTGGATTGTTTCGAGGTGGTTTTGTAACTTGTCAAGGACATGAGGAGTATGACATCCACAGACCAAGTGTTGCATACAGAAAGATAAGGATGGATTGAAATGAAAAACCAAAAGCTTTTTTTTTTCTTCTTCTTTTCTATTTAAAAGCAGATTGGTACTGCGTGTTTAAAGCTGTCGCAGGCTGGCTTTTGTGTGAAGCAGCTTCTAGTCTATTTCCTGCATTCTGTTGAGCAGGTCCAGTTTCAAGTCGCGCTGGTTGAAACTCCCAGCAAGGACCTGACTCCATTCCCCCCCCCCCCCCCCCCCCCCCCCCCTCCCCCGCGCACACACCCAGTCTTCTTCCCCACCCTGCAGCCAAACCACAATCAACTCCATGTCTTCGTCCATGTCGGTTTACACAGATTCAGATCCAACGTCTTAGTCTGGCCAGCAGCTTGATAGCGGCTGATTGTCATCCAGGGTCTGCAGAACCTTGATCGATGGCCCAGGACGGTGCAGTCTGAGTGGGCCTGTGTCACCTAGGCCCCCCCTGTCAGCCTTCTCTCCAGGCGGTCGAGCTTGGCCAGGTTCTCCTTCAGGAGCTTGGAGCTGGGAGTCAGGGTCAAAGCCCTCTGGTAGTACATCCTGGCTCCAGCATAGTCCCCCTGCACAGACAAACCACACACACAAGTATTACTGTGTGTGTGTGTGTGTACCTGTGTGCGTTCCGCTCTTTTGAATTCAACAAATATGGGCCCGAGACAGAAATGCTAAATGGGTGACGACACGTAACCTGCGGATCGTGAACCGACTCTCTTGTGCAGTGTCGGTACTGTACCTTGATATGTTGAATGCCCCCCATGTTCATCCAGGCCTGGGACTGGTCCGGTTTGAGTTCCACAGCAAGCCTGTAGCTCTGGCATGGAGAACACAAGGTTACCTCAGTGTGGTGACAGCAAACAACCACTAGGGGGCAGTGAGGACTTCACGTTGGCACTGAACCGAGAAGGGGAATCAAGTTCACCGCTGAGTTTACGCGCACAAGCCATTACCGGACACAAAAAGGAAATATCAGCCCCCCTCACTGTGCGTTATGTTTGAAAAGCAGGCCGACACAAGGCGCACAAACCGCAAAACTGCAACACAGATATCCGATCCCCTTCGGCATTGTCAACCGCCCCACCCGGAGCCCTTGTGATCTCACCAGGGCCTTTGTGATGGGACTTGGAAGAGGAACAGCTAAACAACAGATTGCTGAATGGTCCTGGCTCTGACCCAGCTGCCACAGAGGGACAGCCAGGAACCAAACTTTATCTGGAGGGGAAACTTCAGCTCAGACACAGCAGGCCTTTGTGGACTTTCTGAAGGCCACGTGAAGTAAAGGAATCGATGGGCGGGAATGAAGTAGGATGATTGAAATAGATACACAGAGAGAGAGGGAGCCACACAGAGAGAAGGGGCGACACAGAGAGATGGAGTGAGAAAAAAGTGAGCGAGACAGAGAGAGAGAGAGCTAGAGGAAAGAAAGAGAATATCGTGCCGACAAAAAGAGATGGCTGTGCTCTACAAGCAGAAATAGCGGCAACAACGAAACCACAAACACCAAAACGCACAGCAGGGGTGAGAGAGAGGTTCAGACAGTGTTCAGGGGACTGTGCGAGGGAGATTGGTTGAGGGGAAAATGGTTTGTTTGTCAACGCTGATGACGGGTAAGATAGGGCGTTCTTTTCTGATCGTATCACCTTCTTCTGAGGGGAAGAAAGCGGAAGGCGGCAAAAAGAACGCCGGGAAGCTTTTTTGCTTTTCTTTTATCTCCGTCTCCCTCAAGTGCGTCTGAAGAGGAGAGGAAGTATCTTCTCCTTAAAAACATCCACAGGCTTCTTTCAAACCCTCGCAGATAACGCCATGTTCTTAAAAAGATGCAAATTATGTTTTTGTAGAAGTTGCTAAAAATATTCCCTGCTCTTTATTCAAGGTTTTTTTGTTTTTTCCCCGCAGGAAGGTTGGGAGACAGACCAATTAGTAGAGTGGGATTTCCGGAGGAAAGATTCTTCATACCAAATACATGACTTCCTCTGCGGTGGAGGAGGGGGGGGGGCGAAAAAACTGTCGAAAGAGGGGTAAAGAGGGGGCAGTAGAAGTAGTTGACAGGGAACGAGAGAGACAGAGGGAGAGAGGGGAAAAAGAGAGCAAAAAGGGGAAGAGAAAGAGTAGAAAAAAAGGAGAGGCGGAAAAGAGAAACAGGGGGAGACAAGGATAGAGACTCACCTCAAAGGCCCTGTCCAGCAGGTTCATCTCTCGCAGCTGGTTGCCCATGGAAAAGTGGAGCTCCGCCCTCACGGACAGATCGCTGGGCTGCTGCTGCAGGGCCTGATCCAGAGCATCTAGCGCCTGAGGATGCAAGGGGAGCTCAGTGACCACACACACACACACCTGCAGACTGACGGTCTGAATCCTTCTATGGGTCTCGCTCCCTGTCTCTTCCACAACCCACCTTGCCCCCCCCCCACCTCCCCCGGGCTCTGCGTGTTCATGAGGGTCTCTCTCTCTCTCTCTCTCTCTCTCTCTCTCTCTCTCTCTCTCTCTCTCTCTCTGTCTCACTCACTCTCCCTCTCATATCACAGATGCTTGACTAAATGTTGTTCTCAATAAAGTTATCATTTTGTGTTTCCTTTGGGAGGTTTGCTGGTCAAGCACTCTCCACTGGTGTGCCGTCAACAAAAGGGAACCTCCAAGCAGACATTCGACTAAACCGTCGGAGGGGACCGTTGCTGATCGCCTCGCGTGCCTTTGCCGTCTGGCGAGGAGAGGGCACCAGTGGGAAGAGGAGCGGGGGAGAACCAGAGCAAAGAGGGACGAGAGAGGGACGAGAGAGGGACGAGAGAGGCGCACACAGGGGGGTTCGAGGGAGAGGACGAGGGACGGGAGAGGACGAAGGCGGTGAGAGTGTGCTTCCCGGGCGTCTGACGGGGACCCTTCAGGGACTCGACGGGAACACAATCAATCGCTTTTATGTGCACGAGTGGAGGGGGGAGGGGAGAGAAAGAGAGGAGGGGGGGGGAGATGGAGAGACAGAGAGGGAGGAAAAGAGAGAAAGGGAAAAGGGCACAGGGGGGCGAGAGAAAGAGATCGAGAGAGGGAATGAGAAACAAAGAGATGGAGAGAGAAAGAGAGATGGAGAGAGAAAGATAGAAAAGAGAGGGAATGAGAAACAAAGAGATGGAGAGAGAAAGAGAGAGAAAGATAGAAAAGAGAGGGAGGGAGAAAGAGGGATACAGAGAGATTAAAGAGGGAGCGGGAAGACAGACAAAGTAAGAGCTGTGATATTATTGGAAGTCCATTAACAGGAGTAAGCAGATGGTGGTTTTAGTAGTCTGGAGCTCCATGTCTCTGGGGTAATCATTCCTGGCTGCAGACCAGGGAGCACTACTGACCCCTACAGGCCAGGGAGAGATAGCACCCACCCTCCTGTCTGTCTACAGGAATACATGGACCCGCCCCACCCAACACACACACACGCCAGCCCCCATCCCCTCCAGCTCCCCCATCCTCCAGCTAACATAATCCCAGAAACCATCTCGGATTACAACAACACCAACATACACTGGCATCCCTCCAGAAACCAAGATTAGATCAGTTTATGTTTTAATATCTACACACAGGATCCTTAGCCTGCCAGATGGAGGGAGGGAGGGGCAGGAGGGGGGGTAGGGGGGGATAGAGAGTTAGACAGCCGATGGATGGAGAGACGAAGAGTAAAGGATGAGTTTGGCGGATTTGAGAGTTACAGGTGGGCAGACGGGGGGGTGCCTCTGAGTCTCCATGGCGATAATATCAAGAGGTTATGTGTTTCCATGGCTACTATTGCTTCCACGTTTATCTCTGGCGCTGACCCTGAGGTGGTATATTTGGTATAATTCTCTTACACACACACACACACACACACACACGTGCACACACACACACACACTCACAGCTGAGCTTCTCAGTGTATTTTTTTATTTGTATTATTTAATTTCACACTTTTCAACGAGAACATTTTCTCACACAGACACAAACAAAAGACACACACACACACACCTGTGTGTAGTTTCCGCGTCTGCTGTAGATGGCAGAGAGGAGGCGGTAGCACTCGATGCAGCCCCCCTGCTTTGAGATGATCCCGAGGGTCATCTTCTCTGCCTCTTTAGGGCGGCCTGCCATGGCTAGCACCTGGGCCTGGGGGGGGGGGAGGCAGAGAGAGGGAGGGACAGAGAGAGGGAGTGACAAGAGATATCATAGAATGAGATGGGAGAGACGGAGGTAGAGAGAGCGGTAGAGAGGCAGGGAGGGAGGTAGAGAGAGTGGTAGAGAGGGAGGTCGAGATTGTGATAGAGAAACAGAGACATGGATAAGAGAGAGAGAGAGAGTTTAGGCCAGACAGTGTCGGTATCCTAGTTCGACGTAGATTACGGCATGTACCAAAGGGTGTGGATTTGTTGGCTCTACAAGGCCTATTCCTTGTTTGACCGAAGTACATCTGTGAGTGTGTGTGTGTGAGCTCACCAGAGCCAGCCAGATGTCGGTGCTGTCTGGCTGCAGAGTGGCAGCCTCGCGATACACCTGCAGGGCTTCCTCGTAGCGGCCAGTGTTGTAGTAGAGCGCCCCTAGTGGCGTCAGGATATCCACCTTCCTGGTCACCTGCAGGGCCCTGGGGGTCACACAGAGGCTCCATGGGTTCAAAGGTCACGGAGGGCTGTCGTTACCGTACGACTCCCATATTGGCACGGGGCCTCCAGTCGGCTCACCTCTTATACCACAGCTCCGCCTCCTTGTTGTCGTTGGATGAGCGGAGCAGGCGACCCAAGTTCACCATGGCGACGTAATGCGCCGGTTTGAGTCGCACGGCGCGCTGGTAGTGGGCCGCCGCTCTCTCCCCCTCTCCTGGGGTAGAGAGAGAGGGAGGGAGGAGAGACAAGGAGGGAGACAGAGAGAGAGAGAGAGAGAGAGCAAAGGAGATAAAGACGAGGATGGAGGCATGTGTGAGAATCAACATTTATTTGAGTCCACTTCTGGGAGGCCTCCCATCCATCCACCAAGTAAGAATGACCCCTCCCCCCCTTCCTCCCTAAACCCCCCTCCCCCCCTCCCTCCCTACCTACTTCCCTCCCTCCCTACCTACCTACCTCCCTCCCACCACCCCCCCCGCCCTCCCCTCCCTCCCTCCCCCTCCCAGCCCCCCTCCCCCAAGCCCAAAGGCAGCAAGATTAGAAGGAGAGAGTGAGTTGAACTCACCCGTATCTACCAGGAAAACTCCAAAATTGTTATGCAGGTCAGAACTCTCCGGGCAGTTCTCAATGCCCTGCAAGTAAACTTTGTTGGCCTCTGCAAAGCGCTTCTAGAAAAAAAGATGAAAAATTGATGTATAAATATGTATGCGCTATATGAATCCATATATGGATATATAAATAATACATGCGTGAGGAAAATAAATCTATAATTGAATAAATAAATAAGTGTGAGACGGCCCCCGTGCAGCGATAAGGTTGCGGAGTGCCTCAGGTGATGCGGAGGTTAATGGTCGTGACGTGTGTATAATTTAACAGTGCGGCATAATGGGGCAGTGCTCCCCCTACAGCAAGATTAACGACCTGCGACTAATTCGAATTTAATCCGAAAACGAGAAGTACAGCCGAACCCGTCACGCCCACGGTGACGAGCAGGCATGAAATGCCGGAACGTGTTTGCGTTTGCGCATGCGTCGGCGATGGGGTGTGTTCGCATTGGGGAGGCGGGTTGGGGCGCTCTGTTACCTGCTCTGCATAGAGAGACGCTAGGCTGGAGTAGGCGTCGGCAAACTGCATGCCGAAGCGAATGGAATCCCTCAGGTGAGACTCCGCCTCTTCCTGTTTCCCCTGGGACCTGGAGGGCGGAGCGCATCGTCATGGAAATCATCATCATCATCATCATCGGGAGCCTCATTGGCATCACCGTAACCATCATCATCCTCTTTAGTCACACACACAAGACTCAACTACATACACCCCCCCCCCCCCAGAATCAGAGAGCCCCTAGGTGACCCTTGGCCCAGACCCAGCAGAGGAATGAGGGCCAGTTGGAGCCCCTGGCCCTGTGCTCACTGGGTCAGCAGGACACACTAACCTGTGGACAGGACACAGCTAGTTTAATGCAGTTCATTAGTGGCGCAGCTATTGACGAGGCCCTCCCTCCCTGATGGGGCCGCAGCAGGGGGTTTAGGCAAGAACCGCTCGGTGTGTGTGTGTGTGCGGGCGAGTGTGTGTCTGTGTGTGTGTGTGAGATCGTTTACCTACTGACCCATGCAGATCTGTGTGTGTGTCCTCACATGCTTGCAGGGAGAGGCGAGCAATCATCAAACTGTTTCTTTAATCCCATTTTCCCTCCCTTGCAGAGTCAGTGTCTCAGTGAGTCAGCTGATTATCTCAGGGATGTTGTTATCCCAATTTTTGTCCAATGAAGCCCCTGATAGACTGTCAGACACACACACATGCAGATGTACAGAATCTCTGGGCTTCCCAGAGTGTGCACGTAAATACATTCTGTTCCAGATTCATAATATAACAGTTCAAATACACACCAATTGAAATAATGAGTCAAATTAGATTTCTCTAGTTTTCTGAATGGCCAGCGGTTGTCCAGGAACAAGACCAGTCAGAAGGCTTAGCCCGCTTTCACATCGATGAGGTTCTCACCTCCCCAGCCAGGTCCTCCAGCCAGGTAGCAAACTCAAGCACACAGACCGGGAGGTCATTTTACATGGTGAAATATTGCCTCAATTAAGATGCCTGCTTTGCTCTTCCAGAGGTTTCCATCAGCGAGGCTAAGAGGGCACTTGCATCTTCCGAGCCATGTGCTGCGGGTGTGGCCGGCCCGGCCTCCCTCGATTAGCGTGCCATCCCTATTGGCGAACATCTGGCTGTTTCACTGGCCAATCATAAGCCCTCTGGCTTTTTAGAAAACCAGGCATATCAATTGTGATTTATTACTGCAATTGGTGTGTATTTGAATAAATAAATAATGAATCTACAGATGGGACGCACACATCAGACGCATCTTTATTGCAGACAGAAGGGAAAGCAGTTAAGGACTGAGACTAAATTTGTGTGATTTAAAAATCCCATGACCTCAAGAACAGCACCCTGGTCTGCTAGCAGCCCAGAAAGCCCCCACTGTTCCAAACCAAACAGTACATTCATTAGGGGTGTGCAGAGATATCATTATCTGTACCAGTTTACCAAAACAATCATCAGTATCTGGATTTGGATAGAAACCAGGAGTGGGCGGGGCCTAAGCCATGCAGGGCCGGGTACGCTAGCTAGCTCACTGGCAGTGTGGCTGCAAGGGTTGTGGCTGTGGCTGTTTCTTACCTTTGAACACAACTAGCCTGGAGACAATGTTCATTTTCCATCAGCCAGGCTAAATATAGGCTCTACCTACAGTGACATTTTGTCCAAATGCGCTGTTCAAATTATTGACGACAGAGTAGACTTTAAATCGACATATTTTAAATATAATAAGTCAATGTGTAAATACGTTTTCACGGGTCTGACAGCTTGTTGTGGGATATGGCGCACAGACAAACTTATTTGCAACTTCAGCCAGCACTTCACGAAACAGAGGGGTCAGCAGAAAAACAAGCAGCCTTTGTGTTTTAAAAGCTAGAGCTTGCGTTGTAGATGTGTTTGTCCATGTGCTAATACAGTACCATCATTTGTCACCCCTTTCTCGAGCTAACTAGCTTGGGGAGAGACCCCAGCAACTAATAACAATAATACCAATAGATTGGATTTGTAACGCACTTTACATTTGAAACAAATCTCAAAGTGCTACAGTTAAGATTATAAAACAAGGTAAGAACATCGATATAACAACTATTTGTCTGGGGAGCTACCCCAGCAACTATTCTGACATTGAAAGAAATGGGATCCAAATCCAAATATTATCGCCTCACTTCGGATTGAATAATTATCTGTTTACAAAGCCTTATCCGTGCTAATCCAAACAACGTATTCGGCTCTGGATACATCCCTAATGCAGATACACACACACACACACACACACACACATGCAGACACGCACACATGCAGATAAACAGACACACACACACAAACACACACACACACACACACACACAGGGACAGCTCCACGAAGCAACAAACACAATACAGTGTGTCGTATAAGTTTCCCCTCCAACTGTGTATATGAGAACAGACACAGAGACCAGTGTGTGTGTGTGTGTGTGTGTGTCACCCACTTGAGCAGGTTTCCCAGGTTGAACAGGGCTCGGTTGTGTTGAGGGTTGGTTTCCAGCGCTCTCCTGTAGTAGCGCTCGGCCTCCAGGGGGTTTCCAGTCAGGGTGCCCAGGTTGTTCATGGCGCTAGCGTGACGCGGGTACAACCTGCGCAGCACAGACGGGGAGAACAAAAAGCCTTCAGGCTCGGCAGCCGATGTGGAGAGTTTGGGGCAAGGCTAACCACCGTTTCAAACCTTTTCCCACTTTCTAACGGTTGAACAACGGATATGTGGATATGTGGACTGGAAAGAGGCGAACGCCTTGACATTGGCGTGATTTTGTTGTTGTTACATTAGCAACATGGCCGCAAGACTTTGACCCCAACCCGACCCCTGACCCGACCCCTGGGAACGGATCGCGAGAGGTGAACATGCTGTACCGGACACCTGCGGTGCCCGTAGCAACACTCTTCCAGCTAACAAGGCCCTTTTTAGTCCATTTCCAGAGGAGCAAATCAGACAATCTCAACTGACACACACACACACACGCACACACACACACACACAAACCGTCTGAAAGTCGCACCGGGGCTGGAACATTAAACAAGGACAACTTCTCTGGGACAAAGCAATAAAACAAGCGTTGTTTTAGGATGCCACGGTTGCCAAACAGCTTGAGGTCTTTTATTACCTTCCTATCCAGCTGACAAAACCGTCGAGGACGAAGGACAGGGTTTCTATTGGGGGAGTGGGTCTGCTGTGGGCTGGGCTCCGGGAGTAGGGTGTGTGTGTGTGTTTTGGACCCTGATGAAAGCAGAACAGGGTTGTTGGCTCATCCACAGTAGAGGGATTAGCAGCGACGTCTTTGTATCGCGTGCTGCCGGCTAGCCTGGAGCTTGTGTTCACACTGGAGATCTGGCTCAGGAATGACATGAGCACGTCCCTGCTAGCTGCACACGTAGCTACATAAGGGGGGGAGAGGGGGGGTCATAGAAGACGGTTGTGGGAGGCTGAGAAGACGGAGGGAGGAGACTGAAAGAGACGGTTGGATGTGATGGGACGGAGAGCGGTCGGGGAGAGATGAAGGTCGGAGGTGAGTGGAGTCCGTCGTTCCCCAGGGTTGTCAACACGTGTGATGCCGACACACACACACACACACACACAGGCATGCACGTCTGTGGAGAGGACAGAAGAAGAGAGCAGAGGAGAGGGAGTCAGTGGGTAGAGGGGCCACTCATAGCGGGCAGGCTAGCTTCCCGTCTCCATAAAAATCTGTAGATGCCATTAGCTAGCAACACACTAAATGAAATTAAAGTGCTGGGATCATTAGTTATAATAACCCAGAAATTGGGGGCGGAAGGTTGGATATGGGAGTGGGAGGGGGGTTAGAAGGTAGAAGACTGTGAGGCAATGGGAGCCTTTGCCAGTGACAGGCAGGACAAATGGGTCCCCTATTTCATTAAGCACAGTGCAGTGGGTGTTTGTGTGTGTGTGTGTGCACATGCGTGTTTGTGTATGCGTGTATGTGTGTGTGTGCGCACGCATGTCTCTGAGGTAAATGAATGGGGTGCGGGCATGAAGCCGAGACAAGGCCATTACACGCATGAGTTTGTGTGTGTGTGTGTGTGTGTTTGTGTGCGTTATTTTGCTGAACCCCTGTCTGATTTGGTGCACAGTTCAACACGATGTAATCAAAGCTTGTTTCTGCTATAAGAGTATTAAGGCCTGGAACACCAAAGATCGATATCTCACCTCCCCCTTAAATGAATAACAATGTTCATGAGACTGAGGCCCTTGAGACATTGTAAAAAAATACAATTAAATACAATTTTATAAAAATAAAAAAGATTAGGAAAAAGTACAAAAACAAACTTGACTATAAATGTTACTTTCCACTCGTGGAATTAAGACGAGCCTAGCTGACTGTTTCACTTATGAAAGAGGTATATGGGGGGGGGGGGGGGGGGTTCTCAATTGGATTCCTCACCCTTCCTCAACGAGGTATCTGGTTGCTGCAAAACCTGACCGTAACCCGAGCGCCCCACCATCCTGGCTGTAGAGCCAGCACGCGGTCACCTGACGCGGTCACCTGATCTCCAAAACATCACGACCGGCACCACGGTTTTGGCAGAGCATCTGTAACCTGAACGAGTCTTATCAAGTTCTGTGAAGGGCCGTTGTTTGGCAGAACACTTTTATTGTTTATCTTTGCCTCGCCTACTTATTTTCTTGTGTGCCCTGAACCTCGAGCCGCAGGTTTTTAGTACTAAAAAACAGTCCAATGTCAAGGACAGTGATTAAAACAGGGCCCACTCACAGACTGACCTGAGAGCAGAGCGGTGTGTAGGGTAGAGCGGAGAGATAAAGTGGAGAGTGGTGTATAAAGGCTGACCTGAGAGCAGTATTGTAGTGATGGATAGCTTCCTGGTGGCGGCCCCGGTCCTTGAGGAAGTT
>NW_025813864.1:77008-95243 GCF_021917145.1 Hypomesus transpacificus
AGCTTATACGAGGTTTGTCTGAGCTGTGGTAACTGCTATGCTCTGTAAGGCCGTGTTAAACACATTTGAATGGGAGGCCATGCCTGTGTAGCGGCCCTGGAGGCCCGAGAGAGATAAAGCAAGACAGAGAGAGAGAGAGAGAGAGAGAGAGAGAGAGAGAGAGAGAGAGAGAGAGAGAGAAGAGAGAGAGAGAGAGAGAGAGAGAGAGAGAGAGAGAGAGAGAGAGAGAGAGACAGAGACAGAGACAGAGACAGAGACAGAGACAGAGACAGAGACAGAGACAGAGACACAGAATAGGAATGAGAGAGAGACAGAGAATAAGTAAAAGAGAGAGAATAAGAATGAGAGACGTATCCAGGCTAAGCAGGATCCCCCCCCCTAGCCAGGAAACAGAACTATGTTCCCCTGTCCCCTTCTGCTGTCTGTGTCCTTGTCTCCTCATCCCCTGGATCCATGTCCCCCCCCCCCCCCCCTCTCCCCTCTCCCCTCCCTCCCCCCATAGTCTGCAGGTTAGTGAGCAGGAGCAGCATCTCTCTGGCCCCCCTCCCTCCCCCCTTCTCTGGAGCTCATTCATCCACAGAGCTGTTGGCCCAGTCCTACGGTATGATGTCATACCCCTCCTCTCTCCTCTTTTCTACCTCAGTTCCTTCATCCTCAATCAGTCAGTCAGTCTGTCTGTCTGTCTGTCAGTCAGTCGGTCTGTCAGTCTGTCAGTATGTCCCTTTCCTTCCTGTGCACAAATCCTTCCTTGTCTGCCCATCCGCCTCCTTCTCTCCTCACTGCTTTACTGCATTATCATCCAACAGTGTGAGTGAGTGGGTGAGAGTGTGTCCTTCACCTTGACGATGTCTGCGAGACAAGCCCGTGATCGCTGACACAGAAACTCTGCTATACTGAGCACACAGGGTCCCCACAGGCATGTGTGTGTGTGTGTGTGTGCGTGTCTATGTGTGTGTGACAGACAGATAGAACAAGCAGCAATCCCAAGGACACAGGTGTGTGTGTCGACTGCATGCACCTAACATTGGCCCCAAGGGCAAAAATGTGGGGAGAGCACACAGGGTTGTGAACACGACTGTGCCTGTGTGTGTGTGTGTGTCAGTCGAAAAAAGACCCCTATCTTTCAATAATACTGTATTATTTAACGCAGGCCGGAACCAACCCATACTGGGCCTAATAAGGACAAAGCAGAGGTAGAGAACAGTGAGGTGCAACGTGCCACACACACACACGACTCACCCCTCCCTCTGCTGTCTCTGCCTGTTAGGCTGACTTATGCCTCGGAGCCACACTACGTGTGTGTGTGTGTGTGTGTGTGTGTGTGTGTGTGTGTGTGTGTGTGTGTGTGTGCGTGTGTGTGTCATCCTACGTCCAGAGGTTCCATCTGGCTGGCTGGGGGCTGTGTGTTCTCCCTCAGGAGGTGAACTCCGATGCTCTGCGAGTTCCACAAACGGGGCTCCAGAGAGAAGCATGTCCACCAGCAGCTGCACATGTCCCCTCAGACGGAGGACAGAACGTCACCTCTCAGCCTTCCTCCTCTCAGCCCTCCTCCTCTCAGCCTCTCAGCCCTCCTCCTCTCAACCTTCCTCCTCTCCGCCCTCCTCCTCTCAGCCTCTCAACCTTCCTCCTCTCAGCCTCTCAGCCCTCCTCCTCTCAGCCCTCCCCCTCTCAGCCTCTCAACCCTCCTCCTCTCAGCCTCTCAGCCCTCCTCCTCTCAACCCTCCTCCTCTCAGCCTCTCAGCCCTCCTCCTCTCAGCCCTCCTCCTCTCAGCCTCTTAGCCCTCCTCCACCTCTCTCTGTCCTCCCTTCAAGCGGAGCCTCAAAGGCATCTGACAGCCTTCCTGGTTTCCATCACCCTGCATCTTGCGTTCTGAACAGGCTCTGGTTCAGGCTTTTGTTGTCTCTCTGCTACTGTGGGAGAGACGGTGCGGAGGAGACGAGGGGGGAGGAAGGAAAGGAGCGTCTCTGGGATGGGTTTCCGTGGCGGCGGCGGCGGTGGGAGGAGCCGAGTGTCGGCAGTGCCCAGGCTGTGTGACAGCTCACAGCAGCAGGCTGACAGAGGAGCTGATGTCTCACTGACGATGGGGGAATCAAAGCACTTTGTGCTGATCAAGTCACTGTACGTACAGGCGGCGCCACACACACACACACACAGGTGCACTTACACAGCATGAAAAGGTACACACTCGTGCACTTTCTGACTCCTGCTCTCTCTCTGTGTGTGTGTGTGTTTCTTCTCAGCCACAGCCTACTGCATAGCTGAGGATCTGTAGCAATCAAACCATCTGTCTATTCTTTGCATCTGCCCATGTCTTTCTATATTCTCCTTGAATCCTCTGTAAAAACGACATTATAATGGCAACTAATAAACCCTATTTTAACATCTTGGAACTTTGTATGGAATATTTAGCAACCAATTTCTGAAGTTGTGTTCGCTCTCCAACTAGGCTTCATGGATTTGAGACAGCAGGTTTACCGGAGGTCAAAATCGTTTCCCGCACGCGCCCCTCAGAGCGGAGACACGCCCCTTATTCAGTGTAGACTTCCAAACACAGATTCAGAGCTCAACTTGACAATCGTTGGAGAAAATGCCATGCTGGTTTTGAATTGTTACATTTGTAGAAACACTGCGGCTAGAAATGCCGTAAGTATTCATAACGATCATTATGTAGAAAGCAGTGACATGTGTTTGACTGGAAAAGATCGAAAATGCCTACCGACGGTTCCATTCTGATCTGCGCAACAAGTGTGCTTATGTAAAGCGCGCGCGGGTCGCACAACGGTCAACATCTGGCTTGTCGTGCGGACCGTAAAATAACGTCTCAGCAGTTATTTAACTGCATAAAAAGTTAATTTAACTAGTAGTTTAAGGCAGACAAAATGTGCGGACGGGCGGGTAAACTGGTTTAGACGTAGCTGCAAATGCGCAGCCCTGTTTAGAAACTCTTAAAAGGATGTTTACGATAGAGGCTGAAGTGCATTCATAACAGCTGGCGACCGCAAACTCAATCCAGCCAGGAACAAGAGAAAAATCTAGCCTGCTGCATGACGTCAGTCTGGTTCGGAGATCATAAACAAATTACATAAAAGCTGTTTGAATAGAGGACGATGTCATGGTAGCGTACTTCGGCATTCGAGTTCAAAGACCCAGCAGTTTGTGACCGTTACTTTATATCAGGCAAAGGGCAGAACTTACTTGAAGGTGAGGATGCATAACGGTCTGTAAGACTTGTGGCTCGTGTTATCCGACATCCTCTTTCCCCAAAAGTCGTTGGTGAAAATGTTTCGGAGGCTAGAACCGGGCCGGACGTCAGGGTTGTTAGTGATAGCCCACACATCGTCGTGCACGAACTCCCCGTGAAGAGAGTTGCTGTAGCACAGCGCACAGAGCGCGACCAGCACAGCATAGCGACCCACTCCTCTCACCGGTCCGAGCTGGACCGATAAGCGGAGAGGACGCGGGGTCTTCTCTCGTCCGTGTGCTGTCATGTCGGTCCTCGCCTCGCGTACCTCTCAGGGCTGACGAGAAGCCGTGGGTAAGAAGCCATCTCCGTTAGACAGACAGGTAGTGAGTGTATCCTGGAGATTGCGGGGACTGAGTGTTGCTGAGAAGCAGCGATGGGAAACCGCTTCATGACGCATGCGCGCGACTGGGACTGCCTCCCGGAGCCAGAGATTCATTAGCACTACCTAGACCAGAAATCAATAACGCGCGGCGGAATGTTTCATCCAATGATTGCGATGGCACCGACACGACCTTTGTCTTCAGACGTAGCTAATAATAAACAAATGATTCTGTCTGGGCGGGGACGCACTAATAGTGTTAGGGACGGGCCACGCGCTGTCACGGTCTGGGAGAGAATATAATCATGCCACCTGTCTGTCACGGAAGTTCAATGGCTTCACCAAACACTGTCAGGTTGATAACACGAACACAAGATATGGCCGTACCATAAACATTCACGCCATTATACTGTGTATATGCCCAATGTATGTAGGGTAATTAAAGATCACCATAGTCCAAAAGTCAGTAGGCCTACCCACCAGTAAGGTGAGGCTTCTGGAAAGCTCTAGGCTACAAGGCGATTCAAGTTTCTACTCAATTGAACACCACAAACACACATTACTCCTCCTTCAAAGCTTGGGTTTAATAATTCATAGACAGGCTGAGGCTACGGTGTTGAACTGGCCCTAGCAAGACAGTACCTGTCCCTGTAAGTGCGTGTTGCGGGTTTGTGTGTGTATACGAGCCAGCCATAAACAGGCTAACCATCTGCCATCTGCAACAGCCTACCTAACCCCCCTCTCTACCACAGAACCCTTCTCTCCCTAACCCCTCAACATAGCAGTATCTTCCAGCAAACAGAAATGTATCTGTACGTCAAAAGAGAGACAGAATGTGTATGAGTAAAAGATGCCTTCGGTAGCTGTACACCCTGTGGGTGTAAACTACAGTTGCAGCAGGAACATCTGGTGGTCCCTCTGGTGGACAAAGCAGCTCACTGCAATGTCTGTCCTGATCCGGCTGACTGAGAACCAGTTTGCCTGCTGCCTGCTGGTCGCCTCTTTTGCTGTGCTGAGCACCAAGGAGACGTGTGCGCCAGGGTAGGGTTAGGTCATGTGGACGTGTCACACCTGTGTGTCTCAGCATAGGAGAGGGAACAGGCTAGCATAGCCTGGCCAGCATAGCAGTTCAAGCACGAGAAGAGTGACTAGTAGTGACGAGTGACAATGAAAGATCTGTCTCATTCCCGCCTGTGCTGTATGTGCTGTGTGTGTGTGTTCGTCTCTTATTCATCCTTGTAGGATGTTGTTTAGCTCTTGTTTTGACTTCATCTCCTGTCCACAGCAGGAAGAGAGCGACTGGGCCAATCGGAGGGCGGCGCTCGGCAGGGCCGTGAGAGAGGAACCCCACGGCTGTGGCGTCTCTCTGAAGGACGAACACGCGTCAGGAGAAATGACAACGCTGCTGTGAGCCGCTTCATGCAGGGAACCTCCCACACGCACTGCATGGAGACATCCCAGCGTTCACAGAACACTTCCATACAGAGAGAGACCTCAGACAAACACTGAAGGACTCAGTCAAGCCCAGGTAAAACACAGTCCCTCAATAGCCTCCGGCTACTCCAACGCTTCTTCTTCTTGTGTGTGTGTGGCTGGAGGGGTGGAGGTGGGAGAGACAGAAAGAGACCTTGAAGGCGTGTGCTCGTGTGAGGACGTTGTGTAGAGGCACATTCTGCCTGAAGACATTGTGCCGGCTCCCTGTCCTTCCTTGGTGACGAGGCGCTGTGCGTTTGCGGGAGAGAGTGTGTGTGTGTTTTCCATGGGTGTGTGTGAGTGCTTTTCTACGTGTGTCTGCGTGGGAGAGAGACAGAATGTGTGTGTGTGTGTGGAAGTGTACGGGACAGATAAAGATAGAGAGTGTGTGTATATGTGTGTGACAGGCAGAGAGAGAGAGAGAGAGAGAGAGAGGTTGACACTCAGTGGCTGTGACAGCAGGTCAGCAGGTACAGGAGGGCCAGTGGGAGAAAGACAGGCCCACATGCAGTCTGACAAGCATGACAGGTGGCCCCGCAAAACAGTGACACTCTCATCTCCATCTCTACCTCCACACACACACACACACACAACAACACACACACTCCATCACAGCTTTGTCTCTCACCCACTCACACACACACACATACACACTCACACTCACACACTCCATCACAGCTTTGTCTCTCACCCACACACACACACACACACACACATACACACACACACACACACTCTCTCTCCACCACAACATTGTCTCTCACCCACTCACATACACACACACACACACACACACCCACAGTCACATAAACAGCATTCTCTCTCACTCCCATACTCACACACACCTCATTAGGGTCTGTTAGGTCCAACTGAGGAATATTTCCAAATTAAGAAAAGCAGTGTCAAACGCAGTGTCAAAGGGTAAATTGGAGATGATTATTCAGGCTTTTATTTCTTCTCGTTTAGATTATTGTAATAGTCTTTTTACCTGTTTGAACAAGAAAGAGTCCGACCGTCTCCAGGCCGTTCAGAACTCTGCTGCGAGACCTTTAGCGCACATTAACAAAAGAGCACACATTACACCTGTTTTAGCATCACGTCACTGGTTACCAGTCCAGTACAGAATTCAATTTAAAATCCTGGTCCTCACTTTCAGAGCCCTGCATAGGAGAAGTTCCTCCCTACATTTCTGATTTAATACAGCTTCATACCCCCACTCGTAATTTGAGGTCAATGCGTCAGAAGCTTTTAGTGGTTCCTTGTACCCATTTTAAAACTAGAGGGGATCGATCATTCCGAGCAGTGGCCCCTAGGTTGGGGAATGCCTTGCCTCCCTTCCTACGGTGTGCAACTTCTGTCGAAGCTTTTAAAAAGCAACTCAAGACTTTGCTATTCAAGCAGGCATTTAGTTAGTTGAGGTGTTTTTATGGTTTTCTGTCATGTTTTCCTATTTAAAATGTTCCTTTATTCTATATTTGTAGTGTTATATTGCATTTTGTTGTGAAGCACTTTGTGATATTTATCTGCGTATGTATGCTATACAAATAAACTTGACTTACTAACTTACTTACAGCAGCAGTTGATTAGCTGTCTGGGCAGTGGGAGGAATAGTGAAGGTGGGGGGTGAAGGGAAACAGTTATGGGGTGGGGGGGGGGGCAGGAAAACAGGCACAGTGGGAGGGGGGGGGGGGGGGGTGGGTGGAAGGATTTGCGGCCAAAATAGATGTCAGGGCTGAACGCAGACGCCATGGTGAATCAAGACTGCCCTCTCTCTCTCTCTCCTTCCTCTTATATTGCATTTTGTTGTGAAGCACTGTGTGATTTTTATCTGCGAGAGATGCTATACAAATAAACTTGACTTACTTACTTACAGCAGCAGTTGATTAGCTGTCTGGGCAGCTGTCTCTCCTTCCTCTCTCCTCCCCAGTGTGTGGCCAGCCCGCTTCTACATCATCCTCCCCCCCCCCCCCCCCCCCCCCATGATGAAGGCTCCTCCTCTGGCCCTGATCCCAAAGTGATCACATCCTGGCTGCAGCCTCCAGCCAGACGGAGCATCTGTCAACACCAGAGAGCCCAGCTGGGTCTGGGAACACCTGTTCCCTGGTAGACCCACCAGGCTGCACCGACGCCTATCAAGGTTGGGCCCCTCTCCCCGTCTCCCCATAACGACCACATCAGATATTCAGCCTCCAGCAAGAGCATTCAGGGGAGACCCGTGGAAAGTCAAACGAACACCTACCTTCTCTGACCGGTACGCTGGGTCGGGTTTCAAAGACGAATTCTAAACAGTTTTGCCGGGCCCGTTGAGGGTTAGCGATTCGTATTCCGAGGAGCGCGTCCCTCTTTTGTCGAGGCCGGTCGCCATCTTTTCCACTAATCACTCATCAAAGGTGTGTTGAGCGTGTGCCTGGGCTCCCCCTCCAGCCTGTCAGACGAGGGCTCAGAGGCACGGCGTGTCACTAACTGAATCCACCCTATCAGTGGACAGCCGTGATGCCGGCTTCCTCCACAATAGCCTCTGATTTCATTACACGGGGCCTCAACGGCTGATTGGTGTTAAAACGCGACCGTTGGTTTGGTCACGATAGAGGGAAGCTAGATCGGCTGCAGATACCGAGTCGAATCTCACAAGTGGCTCTTGAGGATGAATAGGGCCATTAGGGGACAAGATGATGGAGGGCTGCACTCGGTGAGAAGAGAATGAGGATGTGTAAGTGTGTTTGTGTGTGTGTGTTGGGGGGGTTCTGTGACTGCAAAGAATACCTTCATGAGCCAACGGGGGCTGATCACCTGACAAACAACGAGGAAAACACATCAAGATGCTGCACGAGTACGTAAGACAGCGTACAGGATATGATGTCATTTTAGAAACTAACGTATTTCCCTGTCACCGAAGTAAAACTTACCATTATCTGCCATTTTGGAAAACTTCTCTATCCAACCCATAGACAGTTACTCTGCTGAGAAGAATTCACTGAAGTCAGGTAAAAGCTTGTTGGTGCTTCGAGGTCAAGTCCACCTGACAGGTTTTTTAAAGACGTAAAGCGTTGTTGGTGTTTTCAGGCATTTGTCGGCAAGCAAGCAGCTGAAGAGAGAGGGTGGGAGAGTGGAAGAGAGGGAGAGGGATGAAGATACCGGCAGAGGCATGAAGGCAGACTGTCACGATGAGCATTCTGGTAAAAGAAAAAACGTTACGATTGTAATATTCACCACAATGACGACACTGTGAAGACATCCCTATCCTCTCTTCCTTCCCTTCCTGGCTCCCTCCTCTCTCCTGTCTCCTCTCTCCTCCCCCTCTGCTCCCATCTCCTCCTTCTCCTCCTCCCCAGTGAGTCCAGAGGCTCAGTAAAGTCAACATGGCCTCAGCGCTCCTCCACCTTCCTGGACAGACTCAGGGAAGCTTTTGTGTCTCAGAAGGACGGGCTGCAGTAGAACCCACACGCTGCAACAGAACTCACACTGAATACTAACGGGGAGAGGGACCGGAGGGCTGCACCGGAACTCAACCAAGCGTCCCCGTCCCATCTGAGGGCTTCTCTCCCAAACCTGCAGCAAGGCCTACTGGCTCTACCCTGGTCTCTGACACACCACTCACACACACAGAGACATACACACACATTCACATAGTGTAGAGTTGCAGAATGACCGATTCAAGGACTATACTGAACAACAAGATGAAAATGTTAGTCAGCCATTTTTAGTTCTTGAAAGACATCCAGACCAGGAGGGACAGAAGAAAGAGGAGAGAAGTCCTCATTACATATCATTACAGAACAGGAAGCATCCAGCAGTGTCTCTGCTTGGTTTACCAATTAATATAAAAACATTAAATTATCAAAAAGTTAGATAGGTTAGGCTTCCTGCGCCAGTTACCTGTCTAAAGAGCAGTTTCCTGTCTAACATTATTACTGTATATAATATGTTGGTGGCTTTTAGAAGCTAGTATATTTCTTAAAGAAAGTAAAGTGTTTTACTCCAGTAACAAAGCATCAAGTCATGACTACATGTGTCAATTGTCATCCAAAAGAATGAATGTATTGTTGGCTTCCACTATTGCACTTGTATTTGTGTACTAATTTAGAAGGGGATTTATGTGAAGAGTTAACTACAGGTAACAACTATGGATGTGGAGGAGCATACCAACGTCACCTCAAGGAAATGAAACAAAACAGATACTTAAAGGATGTCCTCCTCGACCTTTTTGGTCTTTTTAAATCTAACTATTTGTATTATCCGTGTGGTCCTTTTGCCATTTAAAATGCTATCTTTTCACGGTTTTCTGCAACCACGCTGCGCGCGCATCCCAAATGTTTACAAACATATAATTGGTCTCTGAATAATATCGGAGATGTGTCACGGTCACATTGGTTGGCTAGATACAGCATACGTTGTGAGAGACAAACTGTGACGTCAGGAAGTGTTTTGATGCCGAGGGATCCAACTTTCGCTGCTAAGGTTCTGTAATGTCTAGGTGACGGCCATGAGATTTTCCATCATTCCACTACGGCCCAAAGTAGAGTTTAGACTACACATTTTGTCAAGTTTACATTGAAACAATATTTGTAGGAGTTTTTCTGTGTGACCACATTTGTATTCTTTCCTTTATCAGACTCCCAGAAGAAAACACTAGTAGTCAATCTCCACTACAGCAAGCCCACTTGAAGCAGTGCAGTAATAATCATCAAGTAATAACCATCAAGAAGCAATACCAAATAATACACAAAATGTTAACTTTATTGAGAACAACGTTTTGTCAAGCATCTGTGATATGAAAAAAAGTCTGGTGTGTAACTGATGATGTCATAAGTGTGTATGTCTACATGATCTCTGTGTAGTGAAAGAGAGAGTGAGAGAGAGAGAGAGAAAGAGAGAGTGAATGTGTGTGTGTGTGGGAGAGAGAGAGAGAGAGAGAGAGAGAGAGAGAGAGAGAGAGAGAGAGAGAGAGAGAGAGAGAGATGTGTGTGTGTGTGTGTGGGAGAGAGAGAGAGAGAGAGACAGAGAGAGAGAGAAAGAGAGAGTGAATGTGTGTGTGTGTGTGTGTGAGAGAGAGAGAGAGACAGAGAGTGAGAAAGAGAGAGAAAGCTAGTTAATGTGTGTGTGTGTGTGTGTGGGAGAGAGAGAGAGAGAGAGAGAAAGAAAGAGAGAGAAAGAGAGAGTGAATGTGTGTGTGTGTGAGAGAGAGAGAGAGAGAGAGAGAGAGAGAGAGAGAGAGAGAGAGAGCGAGAGAGAGAGAGAGAGAGAGAGAGAAGGAGATGTTTGTTAAACATCTGAACAACAGCCGCATATGAGTTTTTGTGACAGCCACTGGAGAAACCTGTCAATCATAAGAAAAAACATCAAATGTAATCTGCCATACCAGTACGCATTCTCTCATCCTTACACTGAGGGTCTTACTGTCTTCACCCACATTCTACTACCCCCTCCATTTAGCCTTTCTGCTATCTGCCCTCACCTCTTTCCCACATTTTTCTTTTTCTCCTCCTCCACATTGGTTTCAGAGTATTCCTCTGGCTGTTTGTTATTGGCTTCCAACACAAGCAGTGGTTTGACATGCCGCTTGGTTTTGGCCATCTTCTTCCCTTTGCCGGCCTTCTTCTTCTCCCCTTTGCAGGTCTTCTTCACCTCCATCGCATCCTGAAAGCAGAACACAAGCTTACATGGATGAATCACTGAGCTGAGAAAAAATATCACCAATGAAATCATGGTTCTTTTCCAGCCTCATTAGTCCGCAATGTATTTAATTAACTTAAATGTATTTATGCTTTAACAGTGAATATCATCATATGTTTGCCTGTGATGATAATGACCAACCTGCTGAAGCCCGTCCAGTCCTCCTTGGAGCAGCTTCTTTACATCCGCGCTCAAGTGGTCAATTGGTGCCAGACGACGGGGGGGTAAATACTCCACAGCAGGCAAAGACTCAGGCCACATAGGAGTCACAACTCCAACGGTGACACGGTAGAGGGGAGTCAAAGCCCGGGGAAGCTGCAGGTTGGGGAGGAGGGCCTCAGGAGTAGGAGGAGTCAGAGGGGGGGATTCAATGGCGTCCTCAATGCGGGGGACCACATGAGTGATCTCTGTTTCAGATAGATCCTGGGGAGACACAAGAGAGTCACAAGACAAGACATAACCTTTTGGCCTGTGGGACCTGGGATATTGCTCTGTAGGATGATAATCAACAAACAGTGCCATGCCACACCTCGAATCAAACAATAGCTGAATAAATGAATATGTAGGTCTGTACTAATTACTTACAACACGCTGGATGGAGGACTCCTCTTCCTGAGAGGGTTGGACCTGTGGTGGGGAACAACACACCTCGGGTGGTGGGATCCTCTCAGTACAGGCCGTGCAGGCCATGCGCAGCCTCTTAACCTCTCTCTGCCAGTTCTCTAGGCCCGTCAGATTGATATCATCTTTGCAGTCCTCCATCACCACTTGGATCAGCGCATCGAAATCTTTGCTGACCCGCATATACTTCTGCGCCTGAATCTTCTGGAGCCTTCTCCCTCTGACTTTATAAACAAGTCTTCTCAGCGACGCACCCATCAGGCCTTTTCCCTGGCTCTTCACACGAGACATCTCTTCGAAGTACTCGTTGGTGTCCAGGAGCTCCTCCTTGGCTTTCATAAGGTCCTGTTCCAGGGCAACCAGGGATTTTTGGAACCTTTTCATGACTCTTGTGTCACGGGACTGCCTGTCGCGCCTCTTCTGATCTTGTAGCATGGGGGGGTGCACGTCATTAGAGACGCAAGGCTCGGTCACGGCTCTCACAGGAGAAGGAAGAAGGCCCTGGGCTTCGTAATCCATAACATGATTCTAGGGAGACCAAAAGTAAAGTACAATGTGTAGGAACAGGGGAGAGGGAAAATGTTAAAATATGAAGATCCATATGGGAAGGGAAGTCACGTGGGTCAGATGGCTGAGCAGTTAGGGAATTGGGCTATTAATCAGGAGGTTTCCAGTATGATTACCGGCCGTGCCAAATGAAATTGTGTCCTCGGGCAACGCACTTCACCCTACTTGCCTTGGAGGAATGTCCCTGTACTTACTGTAAGTCGCTCTGGATAAGAGCGTCTGCTAAATGACTAAATGTAAATGAGGGAAAAGCTGATTCAGCACTAGCAAAAAAAGCCAATTCATTGACCTTTTGTCACACACATACACCTACCAGGCGTTTATCCGGAAGTGGATTCTGCTGGCGGTCACGGTCCTCATCAGACTGTGAGTCAGATGGAAACATATTGTTCACACAGTCTATCTTCAAAATGTAATGTACCTTGATGCTTTTGATGCACAAACTGACCAGAAAATCTCTCTCGCTGACTGAACGTAGAGAGAGGTCATCGTAATCTACGGTTTGACGGATAGTGTTCCCACCACGTTCCACTTCCTACATTAGAGACACAGTCACTTAGAGGTATTTGACCATGTTTGATGATTAACCATTTAGGTTTATGTAAAATAAGGATCTTACCAATTCTGTGTCATCCCTTTCACCTATCGCTTTGCATACATTACTGACCAGAAAATCTGCCTCATCAAAGGAATGGAGTGAAAGATCATCCTGATTTTTCCAATCCGTTTCCACCTCTTTGATAGTTGTCCCATCATGGTCAACTTCCTACATTAGAGACACAGTCACTCAGAGAGGTTTTTGACCATGTTTGCGTTGTTAAACATTACAATTTAAGTTGATATTATTAGGCTCTTACCATATTTGCGTTGTCCATTTCTCTAACCAGTCCTGACCTGACTGGAAGAGTTTGGTTTCGGCACACAATGATTGGCTGTGAAGCAATTGAGAGAGAAAACTTGTCACTTTTGTAACTCCAATGCTGTTGAGGTTTGATTTACAGGCCATTTGTGGACTGACTCTTGAGTCTCTTTTTATTGATGTGGTCAGTTATAAGAAAACACAAAAAAAATCTAAACTTGCTTTAAATGTATTTGATGCGATGAGATTGACAGTAACTGCATAACAAAAGTGTGGATTAAATTTAGAATTAAATTATGTTTTACATGTAAGATTACAATAAGTAGGGGAAATATTAATGTGTAAATAAGAATTACTCACCAAAAAGCACAAAATTGTCTGAAGAGCCTGAGAAAGTCTTCTGAAAAGATTGCAATACAAGTCTTCAAGTTACTATTCACCTGCCTGTTCAGAAGAAATGTGATGTAGCTGTGTAATTTTTCATTTAAGTATGAATATTCACCATTATGACGTTTTTGTACGTCATAGCATTCAAACATACTTTTTATACAGAACGTATGTCCGTAAAATCAATGTGTCAATATTCTTCATTAGAAATGTGTAATTAAACACAAGCATGTAGCTCAGATGACTCGAATAAATAATACGCAAACAATGCCCACTATGCAAACTACAACACGTAGGCTATGCGATAATTGTTACTTTCCCCATCTGCACTACACGTTCCGTCAAGTAGGACAGATTCGATTTTGAAATCCATACAAGCCTAGCAGTCCTTACCTTGGCAACATCTTTCTTGTCTGTATACCGACCAGAGCCATTAAATTATTATTTGTATTAAGCTTTAATGATTGATTTATTATCAAAACTTGCTTTAAATGTATTAGAATTTTGAATCTGAGGGACATTTTCTTACTTGTACAGCCATGATATTTACGGTAACGCATAACAAAAGTTTGGATTAAATTGAGCATACAATTATGTTTTGAGTAAGATTACAATAAATACGGGAAACATTAATGTGTAAATAAGAATTACTCACCAAAAAAGCACAAAATTGTCTGAAGAGCCTGAGGAAATCTTCTAAGAAAGCTTACAATAGTCTTCAAGTTACTATTCACCTACCTGTTCAGAAGAAATGTGAAGTAGCTCTGTAATGTTTCACCTAAGTATGAATATACACCATTGTGACGTTTTTGTACGCCACATCATGTGTAGCATTCGGACATACTTTTATACAGATAGAACGCATGAAATAAATGTCAATATTCCTCATTAGAAATGTATTACACACAACCACGTAGCTCAGATGACTCCAATAAATAATACGCAAACAAATGCCCACTACATACTACAGTATGCTATACTTAGCCCATCTGCACTACATGTTCTGTCATGTAGGACAGCTTTTATTTTGATATCTACACACAGCCAGCAGTCCTTATGTTGGCAAAATAAAAAATAAAGTATTATTACTAAGCTTTTCTTTTCTTTATTTTTTAAGAAAAGTAGTACTGCTCACGTTTCCCACGAAAACATTTTAGATAGCTACTTTGCATGACACCATCTCTCGCTAGCCCCGCCAGCTGCTCCAATCCAATTGAACTGTTCCTGCTGGAGAAGAGGTTCAGTGCAGGAGAGTAACTGTAGCAAGTCGTCAATTTAAAGGGAGTTATTGTAGCTTCCCAATAAGGGCCGACAATTTTAAGTAAGAAACAGAAGAGTACTGCACATTTTAACCCTTCTGTTCCTGACTCAAAAATGTAAATTGTCCTAAACCTTTTTGAAAGTGAAAGAAAAAGGTGCAGTGGTCTCTAAAAAAATTCCAGAGCTTATGTCAAATGTCTTACCTTCAAGTTAAAAATATTTACTGAACATAAACCATATACATGGAAGGAACTGGCTTCACAGTCTTTTGTCCTCAGTATTTCCATCTAGATCGTTTAAATATTTCACCTCTAGATAAATGTGACTAATGCCAGCATCCTCCCACAGATCCAACACAAACACACATGACATGCTCTCCAAGAATCCAAAGACTGAGGCAAAAATGTTAGTTTCAAAAAAAAAAAAAAAAAAAGGCCTCTCCACTTGTTTTTAGGTGTCCTTGTTGCTCCCCTTTCCTACTGAGGTCCCAAGTCTCCTTCCATCTCATTCTCAAAGGCCTCACATAGAGATGAAGAACTGACTGTATGGGGAAAGGGGAGGGAGGAGCGTGTGCAACAGCCAGCAGAGAAGGCATTCGAAGAAGTGGAGTCAGTTGCTAGCTCCAACTGACCAATCACCATAGCCGATGCTGATGGAGGTTTCAACTTAGAACGGACCGGACATCTGAAGTGAATCTGCAACAAAAAAGAAAAAAAACTATATAAGTATGGAGTACATACAGTAATATATCATGTATATTTTATACAGACGCTTAAGAGACAAAGAGGGGGCTTGGAACCTGTGACCTTGTTCTGTAGCTGTTCCCACCCCTATACTGAATGTAGACTCATACCAAAACAGTCCTGTCAGTGTTTTACAGACATACCTCAGAGCATCTAGCATGGGTAGCAGGTTTAGCAGGGCTGTGTCACTGGGATCACTGAACCATGACTTGATGGGTATTGCATTGTCTGCAATCACAAGTTCAAAGTCAAAGTATTATTATTTATCAAATACACAGTGACAGTGTCAACTTGAATGAAATGCTTGAGACCAGTATCCATTCAACAATGCTAAATAAAGAATTTTAAAAAAAGAATATATGTGTGAAACTATAAATACGAAATCAAAATATATCTGAGGAGCAGTGCAATTAGTAATGCAAAAATATGTAATATTAAGGAAGTAAGTCCAAATAGGCAATGAAAGCACAGTCGATACATGTTTACTGTCCAGTGATGGACAGGTACTGCCTACTTCTTCCTTATTTTCTCTCCCTCTGAACTCCTTTTCTCAAACGGGTGCTCCTCTTTGTAAAGAAATGTCATTGTTTTACAGGTGTATAGACCAATTATCACCCTACGTCACACAACTGTTAAGCAGGCTCAACTGCGCATGTCGGTTGCAAAACACTAACTTCTCCCCGGTCTATTACACTTGGAGTGTCGATCAGGTCATCATATATCTCTGGCCACTGGATTGCAGGGCTTGATATTAACTTTTTGAGGCTCTAGGCCCTTGGACACATACATTTACGTTTCACTTTTCCATGTACAAAAGTCAATTGACCCCGATACCCTTAAATTGCCTGACCAAACGATCGGAAAAAACTAGCCTGGCTAACGGAGGTCGCTTTCTCAGGCAAATGAGGAATGAAACAGGCTCGGTTAAAGAAATCCGAGATGCTGGCTATCTTCATCAGGCTCGTATCTACATTAGACAGTCCTCTGTGACGTTTCTGGTGTATTAAACATTGTGCACACTGCCAGTGAGCGAGTCTGACAGAGGCCAACGTCAAAACAGTGTAACGGGGAGGCAGTCTCACTCAGATTGCCAGTTTAAACAAATCAGAAAAATAATCGGACCAGCTGGCTAAAAGCAGAATTCGCATATCTCTTGAAAGCTGCCCCGCTTGACTTTTTAAATGTAAAATTGACTGTAAAACTGTAAAATTATGAACTTTGTGACATTACGTGAAGACATGGCTGCCGCTCGACTATGCGGTCTGTACCGGGCAACATTTTTACTCAAATTTCAAGACTTTCGTGACCCAAATCAAAATTCTGATGCGACAGATCCATGGGTAATCGCTTTCTCTCTTAAGTAAAGTGACAGTGACACAACATTCTCACTTTTGAAACACACTGTAGAAAAGTAGAAAACAGTTATATTCACACATTTACAACTTACATTCACCACCATGGCTTGTCATTCTTTGATCCTCTCACTGTCTATTTTTATTTAGCTGTAGTAAATATGCTAAACCTGAAGTTCTCAAACTTATCAGACCAAGTTCAACGTATTTTCAAACTAAACCGTATAAGGTTCACCTACGACAATCTACCATGTCAGAGACACCAAAGAAAATGAAATGGCCAATGTAGCCTCTATGTACGGAAGATTCACTGTTTTAAGATTGTTCAAATTTTTACTTTAAAACATTTTGTTTAATTTAGAAACTTGTCTCTAACATCAGACTGATCACGTCACACACACAACACACACATACCTTCAGCAGGCGTTCAGACAACGAGCCGTTGATGATGTGCTGTGCCCCGTCCTTACTGCTAGGATCAGGGTAGCAGAGGTCAAAGGTGAAGGGTCATGACACTGAGGTCACAGCGTAATTCTGGAACACACGGAGACCAGGGTCAAACTCAGTTTACTCAATCAGTCTTGAGCTTACTTGTCATGTTAGGCCTTCACCACTAGAAGTCTCCCTAGATCTACACATTTACAGGCGTCTGTACACTTCTGTAGTGTGTGCTCTTTATGTGACAAAGAGGGGAACATCCAGTCAGGGGAGGTTGGTATAGATGTCAGACTCTCTCCAGTTGTCTATGAGTGGTGTACACACATAAACACACAGGCAGACACACATGAACACATTTCATTATTTCCTTCTCTTGCTCTCTGTTTTCATTATTTCATTTTTTCAAGCGATCTAGTCAAATCTTTCATTCATCAGTGCAGAGAACTAAGTGAAGTATATTTTAGTTGTGTTGATGTCAGGGTCATTTCTTCTATCTCTTCTTCCTCTCCTGCCAGGATCTCTCCAGTGTTCCCCAGCATGAGGTGTTACTCCTGGACAGGAATCCTACACCTTAGTCCTGATCACCATGGAAAAGTACTGCTGGGGTTTACAGTCTTCTATATGGTTACAGTAGGTTACAGCAAGCAGTTAGACACTAATGATATTAGGAATGTCCCAGTATCATTCTATTGCTCTCTGCTATTTAGCCCTCTATCATTTAGCAGGTTTTGTGTTAGAAACTTAAATAGAAGGACAAGCTGAAATATCAGATTTGCATTTGTTTCGAAGTAATAAAAGCCTGTTTAACTGACTTGCTAGATAAAATGCAGTCATAAAAGGGTTTGCTCAGAACAGAGGACTGGGAGGGGAGGAGCCTCTTATCGTTATTTCACTGAAATGAAACTAAAGAGATTCTAAACTCAGGAAACATGTTCTACTTAGTTTAGGTCGAGAGAGATTTGGTTATTTTATACACAGATATCATAGAAAACAACACAACAAGTGCCAACAGGTGAGAGAATCAGGTGTATCCAATGATGATGTGGCTGGTAAAATGCACACTGTTGTTTGACTCTGACGTTCGAAAGACTATAGAACTATGCTCTTTTATATGCAGTATTTCTATATTGTACTATTTCTGTCTATGCTATAGCTTCTTTAAATGAAAGTACATGTTCAACAATATGCCATTATAATTGTGTTCATGAGTTCATAGGTTCACAAGATTCAGTAATTTAACTTCTGGTCTTATTCTAGAAATGGCTTCCTGCAGCAGTCTCCTGTCTGAAGATCAGTTC